>NC_053117.1:24510877-24740877 GCF_010015445.1 Perca fluviatilis
TATGGAGGTCAGTATCTTTTACGTTATAACGTAATTGTATTGTTAGCTTTTAGGATATCAGTAACTATAGTCATTTGTTTAACACTGGATGTCACTGTGCTGAACTGACTCAATTTCTGTATGGGATTTTCAAATATTCATGCTGAACATACCGTATACCTGAAGCTTATCTTACTCCTGTCTAGATAATTACGTTGTTACCTCACCCACATCAACAAGCATTAATCTTATTGTGCCTTTACTGGTTAATTAATGATAATTTCTCCCCTTTTTCTACACAAGATTTCAACTGAGGCAGAGGGTTACCACGGGTCCTTGGCATCTGACAGCCCTCAAGAATGTTGAAAAGGGACAATCTTCCATTAATGTTGATATTGACATCAGACATCTTGAGTGTTGCAAAGACGTTTCACTAAGATGCTGATACTTGAGGGAGTGGTATGGATACACAGTCCTCTGTGTACATGTACTGGTCAGTTGTGGACAGTTTGAGGACAGTGCATTTGGACATTATCCCCTCCATAGTAAAGATTATTGTTAAATGTGACTCTGAATATATGCTGTTAGGTATTTAGTATTATTAGTAGTATCAGCATTCTCTATAATATTAGAGCCACAAAGATTTAAGTGGAAAAATCACTTAAATTCTGTGTTTAAATCAATACTTTTAAAAACCCAGGCTATTTTTATCATCCCTGTGTGAGGGTTTATCAAAATTTAATTGACAGTGACATTAACAGAAGACCAGTTCAAATCAATTCGCTGAAATAATGTGTAAAATCACAAGAGAGAAAGGAGTTAGTATTGCAATAGAAACTAAACTGATAGCTTCTATGTTTTTAGCCATAATACAAAATATTATTAACAATTTGTGTTGAAACACATTTTATTTTCATTATTGTATGTGTTCATATACATAAATGAGACAGTAATGTAGGTAATGATGATAGTGTAAAAATTCATCTTTGCATACACACCAAAACAAACAGTATTCATACACAGTCCACAGTGTATACACCTGACCAGTACATACACACAAAGGACTTTATGTATAACATTTATCCCTGAACATCCATTCTCAATAATCTTACCATAAATAGATTCTTTGATCCACTTGAAATTGTTATGCATCTAATATTACAATAATATACTAAAGGTGAAAACCAATATTCAATGGAACCAAATCATTTATAACTTGTCTGTTCAATAAACACTTAACAGTATCCATACACAGTCCTATAGTGCATACACCTGACCAGTACAAACACACAAAGGACTGTTTCTGTATATACAGTCATCAGAATGTCTTTAACCTTTTCACAAAAACATATAACTCAAGAATATTTTTGTTAAACGTACCTGATTAATGTTGTCTGAGCAATTTTCAGGTATTACAAGTGTCATGTCTGGACAGAACAGGACAGTGGACTTGACAGGAGAATATTTCTCACCAAATAGCTTTATATAAGTATAAGGACTGTACATACAGAAAAAGTCCTTTGTGTGTTTGTACTGGTCAGGTGTAAGGACTGTGTATGGATACTGTTCAGTGTTTTATTGAACTTACAAGTTATACATTATTTGGTTCCCTTGAAACTTGGTTTCTCACCTTTAGTATATCCTTGTAATATTAGATGCATAACAATTTCAAGTGGTTCAAAGAATCTAGTTATGGTACAATTATTGAGAAATGGATTTTCAGGGCTAAATGGTATACAGAAACAGTCCTTAGTGTGTATGTACTACATGTATTGATGTGTATGCAAAGATGAATTTTTACACTCACTATCATCATTGCACTACATTACTGTCTCATTTATATCAGTATCTTTACCTTAGTACGTAATTGTATTGTTAGCTTTTAGGATATCAGTAACTATAGTCATTTGTTTAACACTGGATGTCACTGTGCTGAACTGACTAAATTTCTGTGAATGGCTGTACAAATATTCATTTGAACATACTGTATACCTAAAGCCTTATCTTACTCCTGTCTAGATAATTACGTTGTTACCTCACCCCATATCAACAAGCATAATTTTGTTGTGCCTTACTGGTTAATTAATGATAATTTCCCCCCCTTTTCTACACAAGATTTCAACTGAGGCAGAGGGTTACCATGCGGTCTTGGCATCTGACAGCCTCAAAGATGTTGAAAAGGTGACTTAATCTCTATTTAATGTTGACATTGACATCAGATATTTTGGTTGCAAAGACGCTTTCACTAGATGCTGATATTTCAGGGAGTGGTATGGATACACAGTCCTCAGTGTACATGTAATGGTCAGTTGTGGACAGTTTGAGGACAGTGTATTTGGACATTATCCCTCCATAGTAAGATTATTGTTAAATGTGACTCTGAATATATGCTGTTAAGTGTATTTAGCATTATTAGTAGTATCAGCATTTCTCTCTATAATTTTAGAGCCACAAAGATTTAAGTGGAAAAAATCACTTAAATTCTGTGTTTAAATCAATACTTTTAAAAAACCCAGGCTATTTTTATCATCCCTGTTTGGATGTGGTTTATCAAATTTAATTGACAGTGACATTAACAGAAGACCAGTTCAAATGGAATTCCATGAAATAATGTGTAATCACAAGAGAAAGGAGTTACGTATTGCAATAGAAACTAAACTGATAGCTTCAATGTTTTTAGCCATAATACAACAAAATTATTAACAATTTGTGTTAAAACACATTTTAATTTCATTATTGTATGTGTTCACATAATGTAAATGAGACAGTAATGTAGTGTAATGATGATAGTGTAAAAATCATCTTTGCATACACACCGATACAAAACTTAACAGTATCCATACACAGTCCTTACAGTGTATACACCTGACCAGTACATACACACAAAGGACTTTTATGTATAACATTTATCCCTGAACATCCATTCTCAATAATCTTACCATAAATAGATTCTTTGATCCACTTGAAATTGTTATGCATCTAATATTACAATAATATACTAAAGGTGAAAACCAAGTTTCAAGGAACCAAATCATTTATAACTTGTCTGTTCAATAAAACACTTAACAGTATCCATACACAGTCCTTATAGTGCATACACCTGACCAGTACAAACACACAAAGGACTGTTTCTGTACATACAGTCATCAGAATGTCTTTAACCTTTCACAAAACATATAACTCAAGAATATTTTTGTTACACGTGCCTGATTAATGTTGTCTGAGCAATTTTCAGGTATTACAAGTGTCATGTCTGGACAGAACAGGACAGGGAACTTGACAGGAGAATCTTTCCTCACCAAATAGCTTTATATAAGTATAAGGAGAACATACAGAAACAGTCTTTGTTTTTTTGGTCAGGTGTGTAGCGCTATAAGGACTGTGTATGGATACTGTTCAGTGTTTTATTGAACTTACAAATTATACATTTCTTGGTTCCCTTGAAACTTGGTTTCTCACCTTTAGTATATCCTTGGCATATTAGATGCATAACAATTTCAAGTGGTTCAAAGAATCTAGTTATGGTAAGATTATTGAGAAATGGATTTTCAGGGCTAAATGGTATACAGAAACAGTCCTTAGTGTGTATGTACTACATGTATTGTATGCAAAGATGAATTTTTACACTCACTATCATCATTGCACTACATTACTGTCTCATTTATATCAGTATCTTTACTTTAGTAACGTAATTGTATTGTTAGCTTTAGGATATCAGTAACTATAGTCATTTGTTTAATTACGGATGTCACTGTGCTGAACTGACTAAATTTCTGTGAATGGCTGTACAAATATTCATTTGAACATACTGTATACCTAAAGCCTTATCTTACTCCTGTCTAGATAATTACGTTGTTACCCCTACCCATATCAACAAGCATAATTTTGTTGTGCCTTACTGGTTAATTAATGATAATTTCTCCCTTTTTCACACAAGATTTCAACTGAGGCAGAGGGTTACCGCGGTCTTGGCATCTGACAGCCTCAAAGATGTTGAAAAGGTGACTTAACTCTCTATTTAATGTTGACATTGACATCAGATATTTTGTTGCAAAGACGTTTCACTAGATGCTGATATTTCAGGGAGTGGTATGGATACACAGTCCCTCAGTGTACATGTAATGGTCAGTTGTGGACAGTTTGAGGACAGTGTATTTGGACATTATCCCTCCATAGTAAGATTATTGTTAAATGTGACTCTGAATATATGCTGTTATGTATTTAGCATTATTAGTAGTATCAGCATTTCTCTATAATTTTAGAGCCACAAAGATTTAAGTGGGAAAAAATCACTTAAATTCTGTTTAAATCAATACTTTTAAAAAACCCAGGCTATTTTTTATCATCCCTGTTTGGATGTGGTTTATCAAATTCAATTGACAGTGACATTAACAGAAGACCAGTTCAAATGGAATTCCATGAAATAATGTGTAATCACAAGAGAAAGGAGTTAGGTATTGCAATAGAAACTAAACTGATAGCTTCTTATGTTTTTAGCCATAATACAACAAAATGATTAACAATTTGTGTTAAAACACATTTTAATTTCATTATTGTATGTGTTCACATACGTAAATGAGACAGTAATGTAGTGTAATGATGATAGTGTAAAAATTCATCTTTGCATACACACCGATACAAAACTTAACAGTATCCATACACAGTCCTTACAGTGTATACACCTGACCAGTACATACACACAAAGGACTTTTTATGTATAACATTTATCCCTGAAAATCCATTTCTCAATAATCTTACCATAAATAGATTCTTTGATCCACTTGAAATTGTTATGCATCTAATATTACAATAATATACTAAAGGTGAAAAACCAAGTTTCAAGGGAACCAAAATATTTATAACTTGTAAGTTCAATAAAACACTTAACAGTATCCATACACAGTCCTTATAGTGCATACACCTGACCAGTACAAACACACAAAGGACTGTTTCTGTACATACAGTCATCAGAATGTCTTTAACCTTTTCACAAAAACATATAACTCAAGAATATTTATGTTAAACGTGCCTGATTAATGTTGTCTGAGCAATTTTCAGGTATTACAAGTGTCATGTCTGGACAGAACAGGACAGGGGACTTGACAGGAGAATCTTTCTCACCAAATAGCTTTATATAAGTATAAGGACTGTATATACAGAAACAGTCCTTTGTGTGTTTGTACTACTGTCCGTGTGTATACACTATAAGGACTGTGTATGGATACTGTTCAGTGTTTTATTGAACTTACAAGTTATACATTTCTTGGTCCCCTTTAAACTTGGTTTCTCACCTTTAGTATATCCTTGTAATATTAGATGCATAACAATTTCAAGTGGTTCAAAGAATCTACTTATGGTAAGATTATTGAGAAATGGATTTTCAGGGCTAAATGGTATACAGAAACAGTCCTTAGTGTGTATGTACTACATGTATTGGTGTGTATGCAAAGATGAATTTTTACACTCACTATCATTATTGCACTACATTACTGTCTCATTTATATCAGTATCTTTACCTTAGTACGTAATTGTATTGTTAGCTTTTAGGATATCAGTAACTATAGTCATTTGTTTAACACTGGATGTCACTGTGTTGAACTGACTCAATTTCTGTGAATGGCTGTACAAATATTCATTTGAACATACTGTATACCTGAAGCCTTATCTTACTCCTGTCTAGATAATTACGTTGTTACCTCACTCCATATCAACAAGCATAATTTTGTTGTGCCTTACTGGTTAATTAATGATAATTTCTCCCTTTTTCTACACAAGATTTCAACTGAGGCAGAGGGTTACCAAGCGGTCTTGGCATCTGACAGCCTCAAAGATGTTGAAAAGGTGACTTAATCTCTATTTAATGTTGACATTGACATCAGATATTTTTGGTTGCAAAGACGTTTCACTAGATGCTGATATTTCAGGGAGTGGTATGGATACACAGTCCTCAGTGTACATGTAATGGTCAGTTGTGGACAGTTTGAGGACAGTGTATTTGGACATTATCCCTCCATAGTAAGATTATTGTTAAATGTGACTCTGAATATATGCTGTTATGTATTTAGCATTATTAGTAGTATCAGCATTTCTCTATAATTTTAGAGCCACAAAGATTTAAGTGGGAAAAAATCACTTAAATTCTGTGTTTAAATCAATACTTTTAAAAAACCCAGGCTATTTTTTATCATCCCTGTTTGGATGTGGTTTATCAAATTCAATTGACAGTGACATTAACAGAAGACCAGTTCAAATGGAATTCCATGAAATAATGTGTAATCACAAGAGAAAGGAGTTAGGTATTGCAATAGAAACTAAACTGATAGCTTCTTATGTTTTTAGCCATAATACAACAAAATGATTAACAATTTGTGTTAAAACACATTTTAATTTCATTATTGTATGTGTTCACATACGTAAATGAGACAGTAATGTAGTGTAATGATGATAGTGTAAAAATTCATCTTTGCATACACACCGATACAAAACTTAACAGTATCCATACACAGTCCTTACAGTGTATACACCTGACCAGTACATACACACAAAGGACTTTTTATGTATAACATTTATCCCTGAAAATCCATTTCTCAATAATCTTACCATAAATAGATTCTTTGATCCACTTGAAATTGTTATGCATCTAATATTACAATAATATACTAAAGGTGAAAAACCAAGTTTCAAGGGAACCAAATCATTTATAACTTGTCTGTTCAATAAAACACTTAACAGTATCCATACACAGTCCTTATAGTGCATACACCTGACCAGTCAACACACACAAAGGACTGTTTCTGTACATACAGTCATCAGAATGTCTTTAACCTTTTCACAAAAACATATAACTCAAGAATATTTATGTTAAACGTGCCTGATTAATGTTGTCTGAGCAATTTTCAGGTATTACAAGTGTCATGTCTGGACAGAACAGGACAGGGGACTTGACAGGAGAATCTTTCTCACCAAATAGCTTTATATAAGTATAAGGACTGTATATACAGAAACAGTCCTTTGTGTGTTTGTACTGGTCAGGTGTATACACTATAAGGACTGTGTATGGATACTGTTCAGTGTTTTATTGAACTTACAAATTATACATTTCTTGGTTCCCTTGAAACTTGTTTTCTCACCTTTAGTATATCCTTGTAATATTAGATGCATAACAATTTCAAGTGGTTCAAAGAATCTAGTTATGGTAAGATTTTTGAGAAATGGATTTTCAGGGTTAAATGGTATACAGAAACAGTCCTTAGTGTGTATGTACTGGTCAGGTGTATACACTTTAAGGACTGTGTATGGATTCTGTTAAGTTTTGTATTGGTGTGTATGCAAAGATGAATTTTACACTCACTATCGTCATTGCATTACATTACTATCTCATTTATATCAGTATATTTACCTTAGTAGGTAATTGTATTGTTAGCTTTCAAGATATCAGTAACTTCAGTCATTTGTTCTCCAGTCATTTGTCCGATAATGGATGTCACGATGCTGCAGTGAATTCATTTCTGTGAATGGCTGAACACATTTTTATGTTTACATGTTGTATACTTGAGCCCATGTCTTTCTCTGAAATAGATCATTGTGTTGTGCCTTACTGGTTATTTAATTATTTTTTTCCAATTTTCTACACATGATTTCAACTACGACAGAGGATCATCATGGTACCGTGATAATCTGACAGCTTTAAAGATGTTGAAAAGGTGACTTAATCTCTATTTAATTTTGATATTGACATCAGATCTTTTTGGTTGCAAAGCAGTTTTTACCAGATGTTGATATTTGAGTGAGGGTTATGGATACACAGTCCTCAGTGTACATGTACTGGTCAGTTGTAGACACTTTGAGGACAGTGTATTTGGACATTATCCCTCCATAGTAAGATTATTGAAAAATGTATATATGCTGTTAGTATTTAGTATTATTAGTAGTATCAGCATTTCTCTATAATATTAGTTCCACAAAAATTTAAGTGGAAAAAAATCACTTCAATTCTGTTTAAATCAATACTTTTAAAAAACCCAGGCTATTTTTATCATCCCTGTGTGGATGTGGTTTATCAAATTTAATTGACAGTGACATTAACAGAAGACCAGTTCAAATGGAATTCCATGAAACAATGTGTAATCACAAGAGAAAGGAGTTAGGTATTGCAATAGAAACTAAACTGATAGCTTCTTATGTTTTTAGCCATAATACAAAAAAATGATTAACAATTTGTGTTAAAAAGTTTTTTTTTTATTGCATTATTGTATGTGTTCATATAAGTAAATGAGACAGTAATGTAGTGTTATGATGATAGTATAAAAATTCATCTTTGCATACACACCAATACAAAACTTAACAGTATCCATACACAGTCCTTAAAGTGTATACACCTGACCAGTACATACACACAAAGGACTGTTTATGTATAACATTTATCCCTGAAAATCCATTTCTCAATAATCTTACCATAAATAGATTCTTTGATCCACTTGAAATTGTTATGCATCTAATATTACAAGGATATACTAAAGGTGAAAAACCAAGTTTCAAGGGAACCAAATAATTTATAACTTGTCTGTTCAATAAAACACTTAACAGTATCCATACACAGTCCTTATAGTGAATACACCTGACCAGTACAAACACACAAAGGATTGTTTTTGTATACACAGTCCTTATATATATATATATATATATATATATATATATATATATATATATATATATATATATATATATACATATAAATAAAGATGAATTTTTACACTCACTATCATCATTGCACTACATTACCATCTCATTTATATCAATATATTTACCTTAGTAATGAATTGTATTGTTAGCTTTCAAGATATCAGTAACTTCACTCATTTGTTGTCCAGTCATTTGTCATATAATGGATGTCACGATGCTGCACTGACTTAATTTCTGTGAATGGCTGAAGACATTTTTATGTTTACATACTGTATACTTGAGCCCTTTATCTTAAATAGACAATTGTGTTGTGCCTTACTTGTTATTTAATGACTTTATTTCCAATTTTGTACACAAGATTTCAACCAAGTCAGAGGATCACCATGCCACTGTGATATCTGACAGATACAAATGTATAACCTAATCTCTAATTCACTGTTTTGTCATAAAAACTGTAAATATGATGTGGTTTCCTCAGTAATTCCAAGCTTGGAAAAATGTGCCGTGTGCAATGGACCCTATTCTGCCTTGAGATGGATTAGTATTAGATTTTCAATACTATTTTTGTGTGCATATTATGAAGTAATTTAGATAGATTTTCAGGATGAAATACATTTTACATATCTCACAAAGTTTGACATAAAGAGCAGCCCAGAAAACAAGCACTCATAAAAACGCACTATGCTACCTTAAACATAAAAGAATGATCCCAGTGAGATCCATGCAGTTAGTTTTACACATTTTAAATATGGCAAGAGAGAGCATTAGCATTTGATCACTACATGGTATTTTCCAGTAACAAGTACCGACAGATGGGAAATCAAGAGGAGAAAAAGTCAGATTTTAAGTTGTCGATTTAGTAGGTAACAACATTTCTGTGCATAGGTGTTAACTCTAGGCATGTAGATTTCCACTGACTTGACCGAATATGTTTTATCACTTTGTAGTGTCTCCTGAAAATTGCCCTGAGAGACAGGATCAACCAATGCAACAGAAAAGGCAGTGGTCCCCAAAAGATGTTGCAGCTATGATGAGACATTTTTAAAAAGCACAGTGTCAACGGAAAACTGGCCACAAGAATTGAATGCCAGCAGTGCAAGAACGCTGAACACCCTGCTCTTGATAGGCAGTCACTCCAAAACATCAGAGACTTTGTAAGAAATCGGGGCAAAACTCTGAAGAAGAAAAAGCGCCGAATAAAGTGTTATGTTGCCGTTATGATGCAATTATGTTGTAGTTCTTTGTTGTTCTTAAAAGGGGCAAGTTTCCTCTGATGAAAATAGCACCTTTTCACTGACTGATGTAATTTGTCTCTATGTATAAGCTGTCTTTTACAAGGTCATACTGGATGTAGATTACCAGTCATATCGCACAAATAGCATTGTATTTAAAGAGACCACTACATTTTAAAGTGGTCATTTTACTGTATCAGCAATGTCATTGCTGCATGTGTACCGTATTAAATACAATTTGTATTAGCAATGACTTTGAAGTTTAATCACTCATGCCCTCAAATGGGCAAAAGACATAAAGCAGACAAAAAAGTGGTTGCATACATTGACCTATCTATATCTATATAAATATAAAAAGAGAGAGAGGCTCTTATATAGAGAGTTATATTGTCTGTTAAAATCTGTCCTCATATGTTAGGTGTGTCCTTTTAATGCACAGTGCCTTCACTTAAGTGTATGTGTTTGGACATGTTCCATTTAATCATGATTGACCCTTTAATGCACTTCAGTGACAGTTTTGTGTGTTGTATAGCTACTGTCCCCACAAATTGGGTTAGTCCTTATAATTTCGATTTGTGTCAGGGCGGGGCTTATGCACCTAATTAACTTCTGTCCCTCATAATTAGGCATGTTGTCAGGTTGTTACATTTTCAGTTGTGTTGTGTGTATTCAATATTTGAAGTGGAATTTGTGTTGTTATAACAGTTAAAACAGATTTTGATATTAACCACATCTTTGTGAAGCAAGTGGAAAAAGTGGAGCCATCTCTAATGTAGCAAAAACCTGTTTGGGAAGCAGTGGTCCCTTTAGCGTCTGTTGTTGGTATTGTGTGTGTGTGTGTGTGTGTGTGTGTGTGTGTGTGTGTGTGTGTGTGTGTGTGTGTGTGTGTGTGTGTGCGTGTGTGTGTTAAAAGTGAGGGATTGGATATGACAAATATGTATTTGAAAAGGCATATGAACTTAATTATACTTTTCCTCTTCTGCCCATATGTCATGTAGAGCGACAATACAGTGTAAGTAGAAGTAGAATAAAAATGTCTGAGGTTGCAGTAGCAAAGTGCAAGAGCATACAAGCACAATGTGGGAATTGAAATATAAATCTAAACATAATACATATATAATACATATATAAAGCAATTCAAATACAAGCATAAAAACCTGAAGAGTGAAGACTTTTTAGAATGCTCTTCTTTAACTCCTCTTACTTTTGTGTGTCTGTCAACCAATACATGGCCTAATATTTAAAAGACAAAAAAGACTTAATTTTACATCAATATTTTATCCTCGTAAAGTAAAGAAAATTAAATGCAGTTAGTTGTAAATGCCTGTGTGTGTGTGTGTGTGTGTGTGTGTGTGTGTGTGTGTGTGTGTGTGTGTGTGTGTGTGTGTGTGTGTGTGTGTGTGTGTGTGTGTGTGTGTGTGTGTGTGCAACAGGTGCCATTTCCCATCAGGGATACAGGAGGACAGAAAAGCAGAGGGAAGAAAGAAGGAGGGAGGAAGGGTGGAGAGGACAGCTAACATTTTAAGATAATACTCTTTACTCTCACTCTTATCGTTTAGTATTTTTGAAAAGGTTATACATGCTTTTTTTTAGACCCAGCTGGACTACTGTAATGCACTTTATGTTGGTGTAAAGCAGGCCTCTCTCTCAGTTGGTCCAGAACGCTGCAACTCGAACATGCACTCGCCGCCTAGTCGCCACTGGTCTCTCATCTGCAATCCCTATTAAATCAATTCAAAGAACCACACAGTTTGGCGGCGACGGGGAGGGTAGCCTGCTCCTTCTCCTGGGTATCCTTTGAATGACACAATCCACTGACAGGAAAACGCAGGCGTCCCTTCACCGGCTCTCTGTACGTTTTAGAATTGATTTCTAGATACTATTGTTTACGTACAAAGCACTTAATGGGCTAGCTCCAACCTATCTCTCCAACCCCCCCCCCAAGTTCACTCAGGTCAGCTGACCAGTTGCTTCTTGTGGTCCCAAGATCAAGGCTGAAGCACAGGGGAGACCGCGCCTTTGCAGTAGCAGCCCCCAAACTCTGGAATAAGTTGCCTCTACATATTAGGCAGGCCCCTACACTGCCTGTTTTCAAATCCCGTGTTAAAACATATTTTTATTTTCAGGCTTTTAACACACTAGAATAGTTGCCTTTCTATATTATTGTCATTTTGCTGTTAAACTGTTGTCTTGTAGTTGATTTTGTGTTCACTGTGGGGTTTTTTTTTTCTGATTGTACAGCACTTTGGTCAACTGTTGTTTTGGATTGGATTGGACCTCTTCACTTACAGCTATTACCACATGATGCAACTGCATACACACACACCACGACTACCAAACAAACTCTAGCTTATTGCTTGTTCTGGCTTTTTCTTTTTTATTGTGAAATACAATTTTTTTTTTGTGTTTATTCTTTTGTATGTTGTTCGGAATAAACTATTCATTCATTTATTTATTAATTTAAGTAATATCACATACAGCACGCGCACGCACACACACACACACACACACACGCACACACACACACGCACGCACACACACACACACACACACACACACACACACACAGGACACTTTCAACTACCAGGGGAGGAGGGGTGGGGAGGTCAGCTCAGCGGTCAGTGAACATGGCTGTTTTCACACCCACTTTACAGCCATGACTGCATTCCTCTCCTGCTGCGTCCTGTCTCTTTCTCTCTCTCTCTCACACACACACACGCACACACACACACACTCACATATGAAAACACACTTGATAACAAGCATATATGACTGACTAGAGTGCACAACGCAGACCCCCAGCTGCTTTCATTTTCTCTGGCATAGAAACAGAGCTTTCCCTCCCCATCCCCTTCTCTTAACCCACTGTCACTATCATAGTGGGCTGCCTTGATTACTTCTCATGCAGGCCTATTTTCTCCCTCACCCCCATCCGCACGTTCCAGCGGAGCGGTGCAAAGATGGCTTGAACTCTATTTCCAGAAAGCTGGGTTTATTTTTTTATTTGATTGATTAGTGAGAAGGAAAACAATACCAACATAGACTATCAGTGATCGGGTTTTTCTAAAGAAATGAAAATTTGACAGACTCTTTCGTGCACACACACTTATTTTGACTCTCTTTTTCCCTGTGTCATATCTCTTTCAGCTCCCTTTGTTATTCTCTCTTTTATAAATTGTATAAATTGTATACATTTATCTTTAATCTTAAATTGTACCATAGAGTCTTGTCATTCCCTCTAAAAAATTGGTTTTATTGACCGATTCAATTTTGGTCGTGATTCTAGTAATGCCTTTTTGATACAGGATAACTGGTTTCATCAGGAGCTTCAATTTGATATATAGAAGTCATTCTGGCCAAAATGACAAGTGTCTGGCTTCAAGCCCAAGATTTTCCTGCTCTCACACGCTGTACACGCTCACACAGCCAGGGTCACAGCAGGGTGAGATGGGAAGGCTAACTGACTGACTGGCTGGGTGGGTGTTTCATACCTCTTTTTTTTAAATGTATTGTTCTTTTGCCAACAGCACAATTAGAGGCCGCATCATAACACAGTCTCATTAAAAAGATGTGAAATTGCAGCTTGGTATGTTTGGTGTCAACACGGCAGGTCAGTCATGCCAACAGGCAATTACAGACATGAAAAGCAAAAAGGATCTTTTGAACAAGTTCTCTTGGAAATATCTGTCAATTAGAGGTGTGCGTGACAGCAGCAAAAACATGTCACAGTTTGGCAAAGCATTAATTAAAACCAATCTAATCACCTTTTCTGAATTAAGATCCATTGTATCCATTAGATGTAATTTCCCCTAATCAGTCAATGAGATGCCCCTTACATCAAAAGAGATATAAAACGAAATCACTGAGTGGATACAGACAAAGTGGCACCCTACAGGTATAATGGCTTGCTTTTAATACCATAAACCATAAAAAAGGAAACATTAAATCTGCTCTCCAGACACCTTTAAAATCATCCTCCCTCCTCATCAAATTTCTATAAAGTATCCCTATGGTTTTACAGTACATTACCAATGTATGTATTATAGTGGTATAGCATTTCCCTAATGTTATGTCTGTTTACTGAGACACAGAGCAGCACTGGGATACAGCAGATCAACCAGTGTACCCGAGATCTATGTAATGATCTATTCAGACAGTGTAGCAACAAACTCATTGGTATACAGCTCACACATCCATAATATGATGCTCTCTCACAAGCCCAGGCAATGGGATAGTTGCCAGTAAGAATTACTGAGAGCACTGTGCATGCATTGTGCCCTGTAACCCCATTCACACTATCATATGCTTCAAACTGCAAACGCAGATTAGGCTGGGTTACGTATGTGGAGAAAATAGGATTTCAACCCTTTAGAGCACAGATGTGAAATTGTCATGGCCATTTGAGAGGATAATAATCACATTTATCCTTTATACAAGAGGAGATGGGCTCCACAAGGAGGTACCTGTGTATATTCATAATTTGAAGAAAAGAAGTTTGACAACGCATTTAACGCCACATCTTACACCTGAAATCACACTTTCATCAGTGAGGATCAAAAAGCTAGTGTACCATTCCAAACTTTAGTGTTTGCATCCTGTATGTTCATAAACTTGACACAAACCTTTCTCATTACATCGGAGCTCATCGAGAACATTACCTCCCTTCTCCGTCTCACTCCCTCACTCTCTCTTAATTTTCCACCGCCTGCCTCTTTAGGATGCATATTAGATTAAAGATTTTATTGTCACACTCAATGCACTTAGAGCATTGGCAAACTAAATCACAGGGAGACAGCATGTCATAGAAGAGACACCTTGGGTTGACTAAGTCATGACGAGCCAGCACAAATCGATGAGAGGGACTAATCGGATGTATCTGCTGGGACGGGCCCTGCCCTGAATCCAAATGATGGACACCAGATGGGGACCGGTGTTTCCATTAGTACACCATCAGTGCAGTAGACAGAGCGATGTAAGGACAAGGGCTTCCTATTCAATGGGGAATCAGGTTTTCAATAGGGACAGCCAAGGTCCTTCTATTCATAGAGGGAGAGCAGAGCCTACAGTGGGGATGGCTTTCCTGAGAGAAAGAGAGAGAGATGAAGAGAGAAAGTTTGTGTGTGTGCATTTGTTCTTATGTGGTTATGCTTATGAGGACCGCGTGTCCTCGCAAGGACAGAAAGATGAGGAACATTTTCCCAATCCTCTCTCAATCTACAAAATAGATCCAAACCCATGTGGCTGTAAAGACAACATATTCTTATGACCTTTTTCCAACCCACACTCTCTTGGATTAAGGTTTGGTTACATCTTGGCAACTAAAACTACTAGGATAAAGTCTGGGAAGACCGTAGTCATGGTTAAAGGAAACCAGGAAAGGAGACTGTAGGATGCAAACTGTAACATACATAAGGCTGCAAAGAGCTCTCTCCATCGCATTTCGTCCTTGCAACAGGCTGCGCATCTCCCTGTGACAGGTGCATTTTGTCTAGAAGCTCCTCCAAAGCACAGCGGGGCCATTTCTAGCCCAAAAAGGGCCACCTTCTTCTTAAGAAGGACAACACTGTTGTTGCCAACTTGGCCTTTGTTTGTGGTGTGACTGATTTACCTCTAGTCTCTAATCTTTTCAGATGAATTTAAATGAAAAGGTTGATGATTGATCATATAATCATTTTCAAAACTGTTACTGTGTTATTTCTGTTTCAAAAGGCAGCAATAAATAGTCGGTATCGGGAAGTACTGTAGTTTATGCACCGATCCAATACCATGTAATAAAGCCCTAAAGAAAAT
Source organism: Perca fluviatilis (assembly GCF_010015445.1). Taxonomy (NCBI): domain Eukaryota; kingdom Metazoa; phylum Chordata; class Actinopteri; order Perciformes; family Percidae; genus Perca; species Perca fluviatilis. The sequence continues at coordinate 24,526,561 of NC_053117.1, forward strand.
CTACGTTAAAGTAGTTTATTTATGGTCTTTTTCCGTTATAACTGACGGTCAAACTGGATAATAAAAGAAAGTTCTCATTGTTTGTGTTTGTTCATGTTTCATAAAGAGTTTAACCTGAGCCAGACCAACAACAAAGATAGAAATAATATCACATCCATACAGGGATAGTAGCATACAGTTGTTTAAACATAATAAAATATATGACACACTGGTATCAGATCGGTACTCATTATCGGCCGATACACAAGTTCAGGTATTGGAATCGGTATCGGGAAGCAAAAAATGGTATCGGGCTCTAATAAATAGCACATTAAAATCTAGTGTTCATGTGATTTTATACATTAGTAGGGAAATTAATTAATGCATAATAATCGTGATAATCGTAAAACTGGGATTTTTCTTCAGACTATAATCGTACAATCGTAACAAAAGCTATAATCGTTGCATCCCTAGTCCAAATGTAAAATGCTAAATACACCTGCCAGCACCTCTAAAACTCACTAATTGACACATTACAATTTGTTTAATTTGTACAAAAACCAAAGCTTAAAAACAACACATTGTGGATTTGGTGAGGATTATGTGATGCACTATTTCTTGACTGGAAGGGCTGGGATAGAGCCAGGCTAGCTGTTTCCCCGTGTTTTCAGTCTTTGTGCTAAGCTAACCAGCTGCTTGGATAGTTACCTTACATACGTTAGAGAGTGGTATTGATCTTCTCATCTAACTCTGCAAGAAAGTGAATATGTGTATTTCCCAAAATGTCTAACTATTTCTGTAATGAATGTCTTCCCTCAATCGCCCAAATTTTACAGAATTTCTTTGCCCTCACTAAAGTTAGAGGTCCCCACAAGTATAGAGAGCAAGAGTGCATGTGTGTAATGTACGTGGGAGCCTCTGTACATACATACCACATATACACATATTACGATCAATCATATATGTCTAAGACAGAGTTTTAAGTCTTGAGTCTTATCTTGCATCACAAAGTAAATATTCCAAAAAGCAGTTTTACTCTCTTGGATGAATGGGAATGTCCACACCAGGCATGTTTTTTTCAGGAGTTTGGGAAATACCATCAGCTGATAAAGAATTAACAAGAACATTCTTTATTCTTCAGCTGGACGTTATCAGCCAACGCTGGTGTGAAAACAGTTGTTTTATGTCACTAACCTACACCACTAGTTTCTTCAGCAGCCGTTACAGTAATGCTGTCTGTTTTTTCTTCTTCCCCATTTCGTCCACAGTTGAATGAAAAGAATATGTACACACAGAGACAAAACCACAAACAGCCCCTTGCCCCAGTACTATAAATGTTTATTTGGCCTGCAACAAAGCGGTTTGTTTCTTACTGTCTATGTTTGAAAGCATTATGTTGTACGATATTTTTATCAGCCGCACTAATGACATCAGCTCCAGCTGTGTGCTGTGTGTGTTAACAAAAGAAACAAGTATATCACTTTGTGCATGTGCACATGTATGTAGCATTCACACTATGTATGTATGTTATATTTTCTGTACTGTCTGTGTGTGTGTGTGTGTGTGTGTGTGTGTGTGTGCTTACAATTTAAAGGTTATATTAGCAACAACTGTATTGAGTTACATTTTCTTGTTTTTGTTGTTTTAAACCACACTCTTTCCATTTATTACCCTTAAGTGTATTACTTCCAGTGGGCAATTGCAGGGTTAATGATATAGAGTAGATCGCATGGTGGCATTTTATCCTTAGATCTAATTCAGAGAAGTCTAACTTATCCTCATTACAGGGACCTGTAGAGGAGCAAATGACAAATCACAGTATGCGATAATAAAGGTGACACTGTGAAAATCCCTTGGCTGGGATCCATCTCATCATTATGAGACGTTATGAATGGATGTAATAAAAGTGAATTAAGACAGGACACCGCTGATATAGATATTATGAGCACATTGTCCCTTCCCTAATGTGAATGGTGCTTCAGCAGGCTTCTGCAATAAGGTCCTCAATTTGGAGAGGATTTCCTCAACTCTTAGTAATACTTACATACAATCACGGCCAAAAAGCTGGGAGGAAATGGGGTGGGCAACTAGCAAGTCCTCTTTTGTACTCTCTTTGCGCTTTCATTATAGCAATGAATGTAAAAAAAAAAAAGAGCCTTTGATATCCCTGGCTACAGTGTGCAACACAGCAGTCATTCGGCTGTACGGGGCCTCACATCTCTCTTTGAAGTCCCAGGAAGATATTGATGTTCCACTGTCCCTTTATGACTCCTCTGTCAAAAGGAAATATAAATTCATAGGCCGAGGACAAAGCTAATAGCCAGAATTGTTCAAAGCAAAGGAGCAGAATAATAGTGCTGTGTGTCAGTTGAAGCCAAAAAACATTAATCTCTTATTAATACCAGTTGATTCTCTTTTCAAACTGTACTTTCGCTGCTTCTGTCTTCCCTTCTCTGTCATTCTCTGGCGGGTGTTGCTCTGTGGAAAAGGCCACCATTAAAGAGCTCAGCTATACATCATTGATGAGGGTACAATAGCATTAGTGTATGCTTAGCCTGCTAATTCTCACTGCCATTATGGAAAGTTTTCTAATCGGGGCATTTGTAATTTCCCACATAAAAGGATAAGCTGAGATCCAAGCTTGCAAGAGCGCTTATGACGCTTATCAAATTAAGATCATTTTCTCCCAACAGGAATACCTGATAATGAGAAATACAATTGCCACAGAGAGTATCTCTGACAGTCTATTGACAAAGAGATTTGCCCTGCGGTATTTATGAGTAGGTATTTGTTATGCACATTGCATATATGGCCATCCATTTTCATATTCAGTGCCTTTTCTTTCTAGAGGTGTTATTACAAACATCAAACTTCAACAAAATAAAGTCATTTTATGTGAATTTATTAGTGAATCTTGGCCCCATTGTGTCAGTCATACATTCATTCTATCTGTGTGAATGTGAGAATGTTGCATATCCTTCTGACGCCACAGTAATCCTCCCTCTCCAGATATTACATTGTCACTGAGATAGACCATTTTCTTCTCATGTTCTTAATTTGTTTTTTTGTAATAGAAGGAATGAAGGACACATAAGAGCTCAGGGTAAACTTGCATCTGATTTCCACACATGCACACGCAAAGTCATTATGATGACTGGCAGCACAGATTCATGTTTGAGTGCTTGTGCACAGCTAAACACATGTAGATGTAAAAGCGCTCACATTTTCACATGCATAATCATAGACACAGAGACATGAAAATACAGCCTCTGTAAATTATGGGGTGGAAACCTTCAGGATGTGTTTTTCCTCAGAGACACTGTTTAGTGTAATCACATCTGAAAGAAAAGTGAGAAACAACATCATTTGGTGTTGGCACACTGTTTGGAATAATGAAGATAAAGCATTATGAGCAAATATGACTCAATTCAGCTCACATACTTTGTATTAAAATACACAAACACGTTCCTGTGACTTATGGCAATCTGTTTTGGGAGCAATGCCAGACACACCTGTGTTGTGACGTCATCAGTTTTCTCCTCAGTTCTTAATGAAATATGATGTCATCATTCAGCTTCCTGTCCGATGATACGATCCAGGGAAATGTATTCTAAAGTCACTTCAGTTTCCCCAAATGTGACAAAAATCACGATGACTACTAGAAAACCAGAGGACAATCCAAGTCAGGGCTATGTTCAGAGTGGATCAGCACCTCCGAAACAAATGGATCAGGAAAATAATGTCACTGCCATTTTGATTTAATCATAGCGTTGGCCTTGTATTACTGCAGTGACACTTTAATTACAATGATTAGTACCAGTGGAACATACGTACAGTATTTGTTGTGCTCAAGCAGAGCATCTCACACATTCACTGAAAACATCTGTTCAAAATGTGAAGCATTAAAACATTGTCTCACTTAGCTCTTTGGTTGTGTGCCCAGATTTTGAGTTTTAAGGACATTGTCTCTGCAGACGTGTTGCGTTTCATTTGTATTCGCTTTCACTGCATTTGGGTGGCAGCAGAAATCCCAATGTATCTTAAAACCTGGGTAAAAAAAAATCTAAAGTATCTGCATGGTTAGATACTACTAGAGGCAAGCGAGAAAATATGTTTTTGGTAAACCAAGCCTTTAAGAAGTACTTAGGATTTGGCATAGCTGACAGTTTCAGAAGAAGATTCACTCCAGAAGGGGAGTAAGGCACATGAGACATCATTCACATTACAAAACCCATCTATCCCTGTGTGATAAATATCAGTATTACACATCCACACACCTGACTTTCACACCTGCTGGCCAGTGGGCCAGTAGAATACAGAGCCGCCCTCTGAACCGACATGTTTGACTAATACCAACTTGTCAGCACTATATATCCCTGCAGCTCAGGATATTGGAGCAATTACCTTCGTACAGCACCCCCTAGGAGCACAGGGGTCGTTGGAGCCCAATTCATCTGTAGAACCCAGTCAAACAGACCTAACAGCGCCAACGCTGACTTGTTAGGGAACAAGGAGCCTGTCATAATTAGCAATGACATTTGCTGACAGAGAGGCCAAGCAGGCCTGGCCTCCACTGAGATGTGTTAGCATAGAGAAAGAGCGAGAGAGAGATCTATCAGATAGAGAGAGGTCTTTCACCCGACTCTCAAATGGATGCTGTTGCCTAAGGGGCCATTGTGCCAATCAGCAACTTTCTAACCAAATCATTTGCATCATAAACAGTCTCTCATGATGTGCTCTGAATTAATTTGTTGTTCGGTTAAACACTGGAATGCGAAGAAGTTTAAAGAGTTGGTAACAAAAATAATTAAAAATCAGACATTCATGTTATGATTACAGGATTTCAGATATTTTCGCAAAAGCTCACTACGGAGTCTCCAAATTTACAGCACCTGTCTTACTTCCCAAAGTTTTAATTAAAACATATATGTTGATTGTCTTTTTCATTTAAATCCTACACCACCAAAAACTAAAACAAATATGTTTCTCTTTTTTGCCTAACAGTAGTTAAAAGCGATTATTTAAGTGTTGCTGCAGCTGCTACAACAGTTGTGTCGCCTGCTAATTGTCAACCCCCAAGGGAGCAGGGATGATAATGCCCCTCTCTGTTCTGATTTTTTACCTTTCTCCTCTTCCTCATCAAACAGGAGCATCTCCATGGGTGGACCAGTATGAGAGCAGTGTGTAAGAGGAAGCTCAGTGGTGTCTGACTGATAATGCACTGATGAGTGTGCTGGTATTGTTAGCCTTGCGTTTCTCTGCATGGGTTCCATTCACACCATCAGAAATACCAGGGAGAAAGGGATAAGAGTAGAAGAAAAGCACAGAAGACTGCTAAAGGACACAGGAGAAAGAGAAGAAATTTAGACTGTATCACAGTTTGCACTTACTGCATGCATATGAAGGATATTATGCATCCATAGAAACACATCTGGTGTCCATCAGAAACTTTTTCTTAGGTCAGGGGGCCACGGGATATTTAAAATTTCCATCAAAGAATCCAGATGACAAGGTAACGTCTTGGACAGGAACATGGGCTCATTAAATTACTTGTATTACTCTTGTCTCTTGTGATCCAGAAGAATAATGACAGTAATCATTTTCAAGACAATGAAACACGACATTGTCACATTCCAGATGATACATTTCCTCACAAAAAGTTTTCATATAGTTAACAAGTTCATGCAGGACCGAATAGTGACATTTTTTGTATCCCACTGTGTTTGCCTCAAGGCAGATATGTAACATGCATTACACTAAATATATGTTGAGTAAAGGAGTCTCACATCACCCATTTCTCTGGCATGTGTCATGTCTGAGCAGCACTGAAACAAAACAGATCACCCGTCACGTCAATCACTCTCACATCTTAAGGAAATGCGGCGATGAAAGGAGACAGATTAATCTTTTTCAAAGATAAATGAGCACAAGCGTGTCTTGATTTTCTCACTGTCTGCCACCCATGAAGTATGTTCACTTTCTTACCTGTAGCGATAGCTTACTGGCCTCTCTCTCTCACTTCCTTGCCCCAGGCAGGACATGGGACCACCTGCCACTGGTGAGCCAGGAACACAGGCAGCAATGACAGCTCTCCTATGGATTTGTACACTACTGCAGGCCTCAAGGCCCTTTGGTGTTGGGGAGAAAGAGAGAGAAAGAGAGAGAAAGGAATAGAGAGAGAAAGAGAGAGAGAGAGAGAGAGAGAGAGAGAGAGAGAGAGAGAGAGAGAGAGACTGTTCAACTGACTAACCCAGGAAACGAGGCAATTAATTATGCAAATAACACAATTACTTTTTAACATTTGTGGCAGAGGTATATGCTGCGTAGTAATTGGTAATTTACAGCAGCATATATGACACATTAATGAGGTTACTATTCACTAGTTTTGGCACATAACCATGTACATCAATTGCTGTTATTACAATAAACCATAAAGAAATTTTTGAACCTTAATATTTTCATTTACAATATTGCTGCCGTGACCTTTTTGTATTGAAGCGAGTGTCCTCACCAGAAAAAAACAGCATCAGTCATTAAGTCAGTCATTTAAAATAGCTTCTGACAAAACAATTCTGATAAGTGACCTCTTGTAGCTGTGAGACTGTTGTCTCTGAGAAGCAAAGGCAAAAAGAAGAGGTAAACTGCGACCTTTGTTTGTATCAAAAGTCAACATTGTTTTACAGCACATGAGTTCCACTGTGGCCTCACAGCAGGAGATACCTGCGTCTTGCACTAATTTAATTGGCTCAGCACGTTTGGCTGTGATGGTGACTAAGAATGTACCTTGTGGCCCAATCCCTGTAAATTTTAAGTTTAGTTTCACAACTATGCTCTGCTTCGTTATCAATAAAAATGAACTTACACAACAAGAAATGGAAATATTTGGAGCTATTTGGTCAGCGAAAAAAAAAAAAACATCTTTTACCCTGCCATGCTGCCCTCAGGAAAACTATGTGTAGTGTAATGGCTTGAATGGTTGCTGTTCCTTACTGTTCAGCTCTGGGCAAATATCCCTATCCCGAAAAAAAAAGAAGAAGCTTTTGTCGCTTAACCAAAAAGATCACACAAACACTCACATGAATAATGTTTTGTAACATGCATATTGTAAGGCATTAACAAACTATTTTGATGTCTTGTTGATAGAAAACACTTCATCATTTAGGGAAGGCTAAGAGAAACAACCTGTTTTATCGTTTTAGTTAGAGTTACAAAATTGCTGCCATGACACATTTTATTAAAACACATGCATTTTCATTATTGCTTAGCACTGGCCCCCATCTCCAATATTACCACTATCTATTACAAACGGTTATTAGTTGTTTTACACATTGTCAGCCCTTCTCTTGTTATTTCCTGGCCCATTAAGACGATCACCAACTGACAAACCTGAGAAAGATTTATCGCCTGTTCCATTACAGACTTAACACAGGATATATTTCAGATAGGCTCTCTGTGCCTGGGAAACAATGGCATATCAGACACGTCACTTATAGTGTTGTTTTTTCTGGTATTAACTGGAATCAGCTGGGGATTTTCCTCATGGTGCTCTGAGGGTCCTGCAATCCTTGTGTGACTGCTCAGTTCACAAGTGCATGCTGTACAGGAATGTGTGTGTGTGTGTGTGTGTGTGTGTGTGTGTGTGTGTGTGTGTGTGTGTGTGTGTGTGTGTGTGTGTGTGTGTGTGTGTGTGTGTGTGTGTGCGTGGTGTGTGTGTGTGTGTGTGTGTGTGTGTGTGTGTGCCTGTGTTTACGTGTGTGTGTGTGTATGTGTGTGTGTGTGTGTGTGTGTGGGGGGGGTATACTCTCTTTGAGGGTCTAACATGTAGACATGACAGCACTAGCAAGATAAAGGGGAAAAGAAAATGGAGAGAGATGAGGCAATATGTATGGAAGATATGGACAAAGCTTGATTCTGAGACAAGATATCCCCTTTGAAAGTCTCTGATCATAAATTAAACATATGCATCTTGATAACACTGCATGGGAAAAAGAACACTACCCCAATGAGATCTCCGGTGCTTTCTGCAGTCATGCTGAATTAGATGCCTGCCTCCCACAAGGGCAGAATGCATTAACACCCCAACAAGGGCTGCATCCGCATCTCAGGGCTATGGATGAATAGCAGAGGACAGATTGAGGAGAGTTTGACGGCAATGGGGGAGTGGAGGGGTAGAGGGGTCATTGTTTTGGCAGGCCAACAAATAATGGTAAAACGTTAGACAATGAAGGAGAGTCATTAAAGGGAAAACATTCGGTCTTGGGGAAGGATGTGAGGTAAGTCTTTTAAAAATGCCATTAAATTCAGATCTATTTAAAAAAAAAAGCTATTTTGTAATGCCACTATGTTGTTCCATGAGTAACCAAGGTTTACTGAGGTTTCTGCAACCACAGGAAATGCATTGATTCACACAAATTGCTAAACTCCCTACCTTCCACATGCAAAAAAATGCAAGGGTTTAGGTTACAGTCAAGAGTTCCAGATTTTGTTTCTTTTTTTCTTCTTGTCTTCCTACACAAGTATCCATGCACCTGTTGGGGTATGTGTGCACGTCAGAGGAATATATTGTTTGTGTGTACCCAGTGCAGCTAGTGCAAAAGCTGCAGGAGCAAACAGATCGGAGCTCTCAGCACAGTGGTGCCGGAGGCAAACCATTAATTAAGCAAAGAGAAAGAAATTGACCCAGCTGGTGGTACAACCTATACACATGAAATACTCAGAGCGAAACCCCACACACACATATACACACAAAAACACACACACACACACACACAAACACACCGTATAGGTTCACATACGTTCACAACCCCCCAAAAATGCACAAAGCAATGAGAAAACAGCAAGGTGTACGCAGACAAAACGTACACGCGTGAGAGTCTGTCTGCAGGTGAGAAACAATTAGTAAGTAAGCAAGGAAACACTTTGACTTAACGATCTCCCCTTCATCGCCTGTGTCTAGTTTTTGTGTGTGTGAATGTTTAGCCGCATGTAGCCAACATAATAACAGCTCCTCCCCCCCTCTGTTCCGCAATCGAACCTGCTTTTAAAATATATGTGCGTGGTTGCACAGACAGGCCTGCATGTATGGAGCTAACGATTGGTTGAGGAGACTTTTATGGCTTGGCTGTGGGGTTCCCAGGGATCCACTCGGGCTTTTGTTTATCTCTGACGTTACATCTTTGTCCCATTCATCGTGTCGAAGACTGATAGCAAAAATCTTTACTCACGTACACATAGGCTGCTGTGCCACATTTTCTACACATACCTATACCTACATCTACCTCTCTGTGTGTTTCTCTGTTGCACACACACACACACACACACACACACACACACAGTCGTACTGAGGAAAAGAAGTTAAATCAGGTTGTTTAGATTGGCTGTCTCAGAGTAAATCCTCAGTTCTGGACCCTATGGAGTGAGGTCATGGAAGAGCAGTCAATATGGATTAAGGCAAATTGCTGGGTTGTCTATGAGAGGAGGGAGAGGAGAGGAGAGGAGGAGAGGGAGGGAGAGGAGGAGGAGGAGGAGGAGAGGAGAGGAGAGGAGAGGAACACATCTATGCAGTATGTAGAGTTTGATTTTGAATGTGATACCTTAAAGTGGACCTGGAGCCAAACACAGACCCGTACTACAATAAATAGCAACAGCAGACGAGCAAAACCAAACACACACATATACAGTACATATAGCCTACACTTTGTCAATGAGGTAATAAACAAAACCTGGACACATAATAAAAACAAAAAATGAACACACTGACTTACAGTAATCACACTTAACCCTTTACCCACACACCTGCGCACCCTTATGCACAGTGCACACACTTGCACCCACACAGACACTACAAACAAGTCCAGACATACATGCACAATTACAAAAATATGGCCACCATAAACAAATCTCCACACAGTCACTAGCACTCTCTCACACACAAACACAACGACAGAAACACACACACATTCCTTCTGTTTCTTATTATCAGGGCATCATGAGATATTTTGCGGGTGACATTTCCAAAGATCTGTCACTCTTAACTCTTTCAACTGCCCCTCTGGAATGTGGAGCATTTAAAAAAAAAAAAACGGTGCCCCTGCTGTCTTTGCTTCACACATTCACAAAGCTCCATAATGGTAATTACTCTTCACATCATGATTAGAACATATGCAGCCAGTGAATGGCCAACAGATGTGGCCTGATAATCCCGTGATTATTGGGATGAAGATAATTCTATCCTAGCCTTGAATACACAATCACCCTCCTTTTGAGAATTTCTGCCACCCTGTTTTCACTGTCCCCACTGTTCACTGGCATTTGCAGAAGTGATGTATGGGTTTGGTTACTTCTTTTGTTGAGGAAAAATGCACCCAAGGGTTTATTTGCACTTTTGATTAAGGGATTCAAGTAGCCTCATGCCACTTAGACTTTTAAAATGAGATTATAATACAATTTTCTCACACAAACATCAGTGCAGTTTCAAGATGCAGTGAAAATGTAATCTGCCTGACCTTATCTTGTCCACATCTGTCTGCTCATTTTGCCAATTTATCCAAGTATCTTGAAATGCTGATCTAGCTTGTTTGTCTTGGCCAGTGCTGTCATGTACAGTTAATTCCTTATGTTTCCTGGTATTGCTGTAGTTTTCCCATCTCTCTTACTCTGATTTAACCCGCAGAACATTCTGATTGCATTTACACAGGGCTGGAAAATCTGAAGTTTACCCAGTGTGACCCACATGTTTTTCACATTTAGTCAATGACAAAAAAATAAATGACACATTGCCAGACATAAAGCTAGATAGATAAGTATATATACAAATACATGAAGGGATTAATTACATGTTTTGTACACAAGGTTATCCAGTGCAGGTGGGCAGGTTGCTCCCCTCAGTCACAGAAGAAGGATCAAATCACTCTCACTGATCCTAACCTGGACAATTAAAGGATCACATGCTATACTGGTCCTCTATCAGCATGTGAGTGACATTTTGCCACAATCCTCAGGAAGGGCCTTGGGCTCCATGGAGTAATATCCATTACCCATCAAGCACCATGGCAGCCCTGGGCTGCCCATCACAAATGAAACCATCTGCCTCCTCCATCTGCACTCATTTTGTTCATAATTCCTGGGCCAAAAACAATCCTTCTCTCCATCTTCTCCCACATGCTCCACAACTCTTTACACACCACCTTTTGCAATTAGTCTAAAAGCTTATTTAAAGACATGTTTGCATATTTATGCACAATCGTTTTGTCCTTGAGTCTTATTATGTTGTCACAGCCCTTAATTCCTATCACTTTTCCTCATTCTGGTATATGTGTGTAGTCATTCATAAAGCAAATTCCCTGTGTCAGACCCTACTGTATGTGTGACTAAGTGTGTGTGTGTGTGTGTGTGTGTGTGTGTCTTAATGTCTTGTGTCTTTCAACATCTTAATAAAGATGGAGATTGCATCGCATCCCAACTTATTAATCAGCCATCCCCGCTGCATCACTCAGCATGTCTGCATGTGAACTTGTGTGTCTCCATATATTAAACTTCATAAAGCTCAGTCTCTTATCTGATTAAGTGATTAACATCTGTTTAAGCAGTAAATAGTCTTAGGTGGGTTACATTCATTAATATGGGCATGTTGAGAATACTATAGTACAGTGTTTTCCTTGCCTCCAATCACCCCCTCCCCCCATACACACACACACACACACACATACACACATAATTTATTATGTTCATTATTTATTTTTTTAAGCAATATTTTATTAAAATTCAACAAATAATTATATTGTCACATATCTGTTAGACCTTACTTTAAACACCAGCCTTAACACCACATCAGTGTTTTGGTTTTATATCTCCTTAACTCATCACTAGTGAGGATGAGTGCAGTCCTCCGTAACCAACAATGTCCTGTATGTATTAGATGTCCACACCAGTAATGTTTGTGGTGGCAGCGTGATTTTAGCATAGTGCCCTCCTGATTTACAAGATTAATCTCTTAAATCTCATTAGATTAACTTGGAAGAAAATATATTTATCCAGTTTCAATTAAGCTGAGTCAGAGGAGGAGGAGGCACGTGGACATGTTGATGATATACTTCAACATCTGGGAGAGGGGTGGAGATGTCCTACTGTATATTCTAATTACTCAGTTGGAAGATATTGGCTCATAGGACGTTAATGGGAGTGTTTGAGGAATTTCAGGTTTATGGCGGGGAATGTTCATGTACAGATTGTCAAGATATTAAATCCATAATTTTGGGAAGCTGGATGACCCTTCTCGATATCTATGAGGGGACTCTCCTTTGAGTAAATTGTTAAACAAATTCAGGCCTCTTGTTCCCTAACTTCTCATATCCTTCTCTACCTCTTCCTTTCCTTATCTACACCCTGCTTTCTTTTCATAGCTCTTCAATTCCTTCTTTACCTGCTGATTTCCATCCATTCTTTCTCATTTTCTTTTTTACCCCATCACTTCATTGTCTACCTGCTACTTTATTTTTCTTATGTCTTCTTTTCCTTCTATGTTTCCTCATTTCCTTCCCTAACTCCTGATTTCTTTTCCTCCCCTCCCACCTCACCCTACCAGACCTAGTTCAGGTCAAGAGACTACACCCATACTGATGATATCACGGAGCTTGTTTATTTTCTCACATATTCATACACATACATCATTCCAAATGAAAGTTGCTAACATGACACAACATGGTACACTAAAACACTTTTTGAAATGGGCTTAACCTGTAAAAGGATAATGCTTGGATCAAATTGTGCAAATGACGTATTACAGAATTATGAATAAAAATGATCAGACGGTGTGTCCATGTGTAAATCTCTGTGTTTTAGGGGGAAAGTTTGGAGATATACAGCTGGAGTGGAGAGTGGAAATGCAGGAGTTTTACAGTCTGGGGCATTGACTGGGGGAGTGTTTTATTAAAGTTAAAGAGAGAAGGCTGCGCCCCTTCTACTGCCCATGGCCGAGCTTAAGTGCTTGTTACCCTGTTACTGTGCAGATGTGTAAATCTCCCTCCCTCTCTGTTTCTCTCTTCTCTCCCTCAGACAGACTTAGATAAGAAAGTGCAAACAGGACTGAGGAGTGTCCAATAAAATCTGTGTTGAGAGGGGTGTTCTGGGATTCACAAGGCATTTGTGTCTTCTGTTATGTTTATGACAGCAGCTTTAAACACCTCAGACTTCACATTCACACACACAAACACACACACACACACACACACACACACACGTCAAATTGCTGTGATTGACTCTTGTGACCTCTTTATGTCAAACTCGACATGTAAAAGTTGCCATCTAATTTGTGAGCATGTGAGGAGACAAAATAAAGAAAAGGAGAAAAAGGGCAAAGATTGTGTAAACTGATTGTAAAGATGACCCTATATATGTCAAAGTGAGATGTGCTTTCAGCCTCCTTATCTGGGTTTACAAGTTGTCTAAGTTGTCTGTGCCTCTGTGTGGTATTAGGAGGAGGAGGAGGAGGAGGAGGAGGAGGAGGAGGAGGAGAAAGACGATGTGAGAGACTGTAAGAGAGGGAGCAAGGTGAGAAATCAATAAGGCAGAAAATGAGATCATAAAAAATGATAAAGGACAAAGAGTAATGTGTCTCTTGCCATTGGTGCATATTGCTCTTTCACACTAATACCAGCATATTAACTTGTTGATGAATAATGACAGTCAGCAGTTGAGGAGATTTTTGATGTAAGGCAATTGAGGCTATTCATCTGCCAGGTTATTCAAATTTTAGATTGACGAAACTGTGGCAGTGAACCACAGCTAAGAGCGGTTTTATGGAAAATACTAATGTGCAATCGTACCTGAAGTATTGCCACAAATGCATAAGCAGCTATACTGTACCACAAAGTAGTTTTTAGCTGTGGTGGCTGAGCCAGCACTTCAATTTAACATTGCGTTAATATTCTCTGAGTTTTAACAACAGCACTACTGGTGCAGCCCTTTGGTGTTTAGCCACTTTAAAAGATAATTAAGCACATAACAAAAGGAATTAGCTAAACTAGTTAAACTTGTGTTTTTATTAGTTTTTATTTTTACAGAGTACAGTGGTGTAAGCTATAAAACCAAATGGTGTTGCATGCATTGCAATCATGAAAGTCTAAGGCCATCTTGAATTGTATGTGGGGCTTAAAGAACAGGTCAGACTTTGGAGGTTTAGACTTGTGTCCAGATTTATTAAATGAAAAATATATATAATAATAAAACTGTGGTCTAGCAGAAACACAATGCAACTGAAAAAGGAGGAAAATAACCAGAAATAGCCAATGTCTGAAATTCAGAAGAGAGGGAAAAAGACCAGACAGATTAGCCTGACTTATTGTTGTCGATTTGGGGTGAAAAGCTGCCTGAATTGTCAATCTTTTGGTGCTAAGGTCCTATATGATGAGAAGTTCACAACCCACCATGGCTTTCTTAGTGTTTCCAAATTTGTTAAGTTTACATATTTTTTTGAGTAATTTTTAAAACTCTGAAAGCTTCTTTTTTTGGAATGGGGGGAGGCTATACAGAAAATAAAGTCCCATGGGCAAAAGTATTTCTGAAAAGGTAGTTGAATTTTCGATATCGACGAGGACCCTGAACTGGAAAAGAAGTCTAGAAAATAGATTTCTTTTAATCGTTCCTGGACTTTACCTGGAGCAGAGAGATCACAGGAAATAAGGGGAGAGATTGGGGGGACCATCATGCAAAAAAGGTCCCTGGCCGGACTCAAACTAGAGACATTGTGGTTCATGGCTGGAGCCTAAACCCCGAGACCACTTCTTCCAATTTAAACTTTTTTTGTGAAAATGTGGATTAATATTTGGCAAGCTCAAATCTGTAACTGACAATGGACACTTTCATGCAGAGATGGACATGTGTCGCACAATATCTGGGTGTCTAGGGAGAAGCAACGGGTTGTTGTAACAGATCAGATTAAGGGATTTACATAAAAGGTCATATGTTTAAAGTGAACCTTCTTCACTGCAATGCCAACCATTTGGGTAGATTCTGTCTTGTTTTGCTTAATTTGATTTGTGGATTTATGTACTTGTATTACATTTGTAGGTGAGTATGTATAAACATGTTTCACAATCCTTATTTTATTTTACTTTCCTTTATATCATTTATTTTATTTTCTCCTTATATACTTATTTAAATTTTTATCTCAGGTCCATTGTCAGGGAATGTTATGTTGCTTAAAAGAAATGAAAAATAAACAGTTCAAAAATATATATATATTTGGCAAGCTCAAAGTTTAAGGCAAATATTTCAGGGATTTGATGAATTTGCGTTATTGTAATTAATTTCCAAAGGGACTGATAAATGTCAAAATACTGTATGTAATGTATCTAAAGAGCTAAATGAACACATTAAGACTAGGATATTATATTGGCCTCTGAAAAGGTATTAATGTATCGTCCCAAAATGTTTCTTTGTGATTGATTTTTAAGGTACACCTGAGCTAAGCCTTGGGAACACTGCTGTGCCTCAGCACGTCAGTTCAGAATCATTGATTTACACTCCCGGCTTGTCTGCTGGGATTGGTCCAGAGCGAAGCAACACCAAGCAAGGTGTGAACTGAAAAACACTAAAGAGTACCGTGGTGATGGTGACTCCTGCATGCCCGCAAAGGAAAGAACCTGTTTCTTCTTTAAAGAAGACACACAAACTGTATTGTGTGGAATTGTTATGGACCGTTTTTGGTTTTGGTCTATTATAGTGTATTTTACATTGATATGTTCTATTCCAACGGCGCTCTGTTTCTTCTCCCTCATCCCTAAACGTTTGGGGATCTTCTGCAGTTGAGGAATTGGCACAGAAGAGACCTCGCTTCACCTTCCCAGTCAGCATCCATACACTCCAGCTGGGACTGCTTTATAGGATCTCTCTTTCACACTCTTTCTCTCTCCCCATCTTTATCTTTTTGTGTGTGTGTGTGTGTGTGTGTGTGTGTGTGTGTGTGTGTGTGTGTGTGTGTGTGTGTGTGTGTGTGTGTGTGTGTGTGTGTGTGTGTGTGTGTGTGTGTGTGTGTGTGTGTGTGTGTGTGAATTTTTGTTAATCAGTCTTCTATGTGTTGAATCCATGGATGTGTATGGATGTCTTGTTGGGTATCGGTAAACAGCCATATATGAGAAGGAAAAGAAGAAATAAAGTATATATATATATATATATATATATATATATATATATATATATATATATATATATATATGAAGTAGAAGAAGAAAAATACATTTAAAAAGAGACAGTGGGAGGCAGAACGGGGTCAGATGGAAAAGAAGTCTTATGTTTAGTTAGAAACCTACCAGACAGAGGAAAGGAAAAGAGGTCAGGCATTTTAACTCTCTGCTCTTTGCTTCCCCTATAACTTTAAGAAAGGGCAAAAAACAGGAACAAGAAGGAGATGGAATAAAAAACAAAAACAAGAATGAGAGCCACTGGAAGAACATGATGGAAAAAGAGGAGATTGGGAAAGTCAAAAAACCCTGATGGAATAAAAGAAATAAAAAAAAAATCAAAGAGGGTTAGGTTTTTGAAGCCAGATAAGATCAGATTGGTGAATAGGAGATGGGTGAAGAGAAATTATGAAGAAATGGAAAGAAATGAGGAAAGAAGAAGGGCGGGAGTATAAATACAGCATGGATTATAAAGTCACCCTGTTCTGCGTTCTGCTCACCATCTCTTGTGACAGAACACAGAAAGAGGCTTATACTGAGTTATGCATTGCAAACAGGGTGTGTGTGTGTGTGTGTGTGTGTGTGTGTGTGTGTGTGTGTGTGTGTGTGTGTGTGTGTGTGTGTGTGTGTGTGTGTGTGTGTGTGTGTGTGTGTGTGTGTGTGTGTGTGCCAATGGCCATTAATAATATCTTTAAGGGATCCAGTCAGGCACCGCCTTGTCCTCTGTGGCCTGTGCATACCACTGACTTCACAGGCTCCCAGTCTGTTTATCCACCCTAGCAGAAAGATAACAAATGGATATTAATGCCATCTTTTTTCTCTCTGTTTCACACTCATATCCACAGACATACCCATACAAACCTGAGAGTGCACATACACTCGCATTGGCTTACTCCACTAAAGCCCAGTGGGTAATGGCAGCCTGGCCACTGACCAAAAATTGATTTCACTTATCAAAGTAAATGATAAAACACCATAACAGTCGATAACAAGCTATTGAGACGCTATTTCATATCAGCAAGTTGGTGGCTGTCTAAAATGTCTGGATGAATAACTCTCCATCAGACCTTTTTAAACGCTCACTGGCACAACTGAACGACGTCGTAACAAATAGCCGCCTGAGCTGAGATGCCACTCAGGTTTATTTAAAAGATATTGATTTTATGCCATGGCAGAAGAAATATCACAGCCTTACAGTAAATATCATAAGCATGTATTCAGATGTGAACTAAACAACAATAAATATTTTTTAAATTCAACTAAGCTGATGTAACAATCTGGCTGCTGAGTGCTATGAGCCGCGCCAAGCTGTATCCAGATATTCTATTGGTTTAAAAGCATGTTGTTACAAAGTAGTCACATGCTTATGTCAGTCATAATGAAAGTGGGGGTTCCTTGTGAACAAAGAGGTACAGTATGACAAGATTAGAGTTTATACAACAAGCTTGCCAAGCTCAGATAGACGCCCGTTAAATTAGAAGCGTATGGTAACTAATTATTTCAGCCAAACGTGGTTAGGGGCAGGTTTAAGTCTAAGCCTAGCTTCATTTCCTCTTTTCCTTCAGCATTAAAACATCCATTAAAGCAAATACAATGCAACTTAACTTCCGCTCTGATGTGGTTAAAAGTGGACTGCCAGCCTGCGTTCCTGGCTTTATAGATAAACATTCTTGTTGGTCATTAAATGTTCACCATCCTCATAAAACAGCATTGTCAACTCTTGTTCTGTAGCACTCTGGAGTGTTTTCTGCCATCGATGATTTTCAGTTGTGCATTCCAGCGTTTGTCATCTGACTGCACAGACCCGAGAATTCACAAGTCATTTTAGTGAAACTAATCTAATCCGGAATACAAAATCATACTTAATGAAGCAAGACTTTTATTGATAATCCTCGCATGTTCTCATCCTCCTTTATGAAATCTGTTGGAGTAATGCCAGAATAGATTGTAGATAACTCAAACTTTGTGTTTTTCTCAGTTTTTTAAAGATGTATAAAATGATACACTACTTTTGTATTCTGACGTAAGACTCCTTTCTTTTTCTTTTTATTAAAATTACATGTGGTCTTTTCTTGCAGGACGAATACATAATAGAGGAGTTCTTCAGTCCCTTAGCAAAAACAACAAGTTTGTACTCTCTGCCTTGAGGTCGACCACAGGGTAATACTTTTGGACACTATAATTTGTTATTTAAGAGAAAACAGCTGGAAATGGGGTAAGTAGTTTGGATTCCTACTAATTCTGTAACTGCACAAAACCTTCTTGTCAAAAAGCAGCAGGTACTAAAGGTTTCTCAAAAACCACAAGCTGACTGAGTGATCAGTGGTAGAGTAACATTAGTGCACTTGCAGGGGAAAATATGCAGCCTACGCATTATACAGACTAAAAAAGAAATTACAAGTCAGGCCGCAAGCTTTTTTTCTTATGATACTAAGAGTTTAAGGCTAACTAGCCCTGTCTTGTTTTCAGTAGTAGAATTTAAGTACAAGGATTTTATTGTTAACAGCACCCCACAGCCCAAGAGACAGGGATCAATGTTCCAGAGACACCTCTCCGCATTTATGGCCCTTATGACAAGCACTCTGATGCTCTTAGTCAATAGCCCATACTATCAATGCTGAGGTTAGCTAATCAGAGAGAGTGCATTGACAAGGCTATTTTCTCTGGTCAATAAAAATATCATTGATTGGCATAAGCAGCATTACTTCCTGTTCTGTCCTATTAGTCGTGGACACATGCTGTGTGTCAAAGAGAGATGGATCCATACTGCACACATCTGTGCTCAGACTCTTGGGTTGTCTGGTTGTGCGGTGTACCACCTCAGCTGCTTTCTTCACTGTGTTGATTTGTATCAAAATCTGAATGACCTCCACTCTTGTGAGCAAAAGTCAATGAATGGATGAATGTCTGTGAAAAAAATAACGATTGTAACCTACTGACCTCTTAAAGTTAACCTCAGCAGTAACCTCTGACCCTGATTCAAGATCAAACAAATAACATATTTGTTTTTAGCACTCATGACATTGACACAGACTATCTGCCATAACCTTTAAGGTACTGTTCTTTGGAGGCCTCAAGGGTCCTCAAAGTGTGGCTAGGGGACTGGAAAAGGTTGAAGGAACAGTTCATCCCAAAATTAGCTAAATTGCTGTACACTTCTCTCTTCCATA
This sequence comes from Perca fluviatilis, assembly GCF_010015445.1. Lineage (NCBI taxonomy): Eukaryota > Metazoa > Chordata > Actinopteri > Perciformes > Percidae > Perca > Perca fluviatilis. The sequence goes on from NC_053117.1 coordinate 24,545,888, forward strand.
CCATATGGTCGATATTAATATGTAGCCCATTTAGTTAAGTGTATGTGGTCAACAAATTTGGACTATGTGGACTCTAAATGTGGGGAAGGAAATGTGCTATGCATCAGTCGTCAATTGGGGATTTGATCACCAATCATAATTCTAGTCAAATCACCACTGGGGTTCATCCAAAAGTCCCATTTTAGCTGCAATATTTTTATCTCACTCTTTACTTACAACTTTGGAGGTTAAGAAAGCTACGTGCAGCTCATGCAGCACAATCAAATTGCTTGACTGTTTCGGCAGCACAGAAACACTGCAGTTAATGTCATGACAGTGTATTGTATGTATTTTGGGGTATGCAGTGTTCCAACTTAAAATTTTAGTAAGCAACTTCTAAAACAGTACCATTAGACTGAACTACAGGGGATATTTGCTCCGTGATTGTTTTTTGGTGACCTTATTAATTTAGACTGACATTGGGAGTAGTCAACAATTGAGTTTTCATTAAGGGGTGAAACAAGTTAAGAAGTTAGAGGCTGAAATCAATGGGATGTGTATGTGGAAGGCCCCACAAAAAAAGTTAGCCAACCATTTGGGACCTAAATTCATCTCTGTCACCGCCATCCTCTCACGGACTCAGACAGGTTAAAAAAATGATGACACGTCAGTAATAGAACTGTCTCCGAATCAACTGTAGGAAACCCACTTAGGTATCTTGACGGTTGTTCCACCCTCACAATTCCAAACTAACCCTAAGGGATAACACTTGCCAATCAGAAACACTAGATTTGCCACAGTCCACAGTAAATCAAAAATGTTACTTTACCTCTTTCCCTCTTCTTCCCCTCCTCCCTAAGTGTGGACGACAATGCATTATAAGTGTAAAATTTGACTTTACACAAGTCTTTTCAAGTGATAGCTGTTAGCTCTCTTCTTCAATGATAGTCTCCTTTAGAACAGAGTGTCACATTGAAATATTGTCATTTTGACGCCCTAGAATGAACTGTTTCATCTCCTTGTCAATCATATCTATTGTCTATTCCCAATACACAGTATTGTATTTGGTATAATGCATATCCTGAAGCATTCTTTTCTTTATACTTCAAAGGAATATAATGTATAAATAGATTCCCCCTCATTTTCTCTTGGTAATTACCATGCGCAGATTTTTAATGATCACTTTCTCTGTTCATCTTTTTCTGTTTGTGAGCCATGATGTTTATTCAGCCGACTGTCTTTCCATCATGCACACAGGACATGTATTAAATATGTCAATCAGATCATGACTCAGACAGTAAAAAAAAAAGAGACACACACACACACACACACACACACACAGACTACACATCACACATCTTAGGGGATTGCTGTAAGCACCAGGCATCATATGCATATCCAATATTTCTGCCTCAACACTGATATTTGTTCCTCTTCTCTTTTTTTCTACTGCTTCAGTGAAGAAATAGAACGTGTGTGAGGGGAATTTGACAGTGATAGCGTATCAAGGTGGGGGCAGGACAACACTCACCTCCAGTCATCTCATATGCACTGTGTATTCTGGTCAGGACTCAATGCTGATAGGGAAGTGGAAATCAACTTTACATTTCAAGGTGTAAGAGAAAATGTAGCATACTGAGATGCAGAAATACCATCACTCCTTCCGATACTCTATCTCTGACTGTCTGTGTGCATCCCAAGTGTGCGCACTCATCTATATATGTGTTTTTGTGCAGAATACATGTATGCATGTGCGTGCATGTCTGATCATTTGTTTGTGTTTTGTAGTGGTTGCTTGCAGGGTTGTAAGTGCAGGCTCGCTTTCTGTGTGTGTATCCATGTGTGTTCAGGTGTCCAGCATCCATGTCCAGTCTCCATAGGGAAATCTCCTTTACCCCTCACTGTCTGTTTGGACACGGTGTATCTGTGTTCAGACTGTCGCTCCCAGTCGGGGCTCTGTGCCCCGATGTACTCGTCATGCAGCTTTAGTTTACCTCTCCTCTCCTACTGCTCTCTCTTTCTCTTTCTTACTTTCTTTCTTTCTCTCTCTCACACTGTCTGTTCCTCTCTGCGTCCCACAGCGGCAAGACACACAAACACTCACAGCACACAGAGGTATACAACCACCAGAGCATTCATGCGCATATTCACATTCAAGTACACGCACATCCATTACTCATTCAGTTGCACTCAGGGATTTAGGACTGACAACATCTCAGACAACTAGTACCTGCCAGAGGTGGGGCAAAGTCCCAAGTCAATCTCATAATAATAAAGTTCAAGTTTCAAGTACTGAAGGAGTCATAATGCATCTTCACCATACTTAAAAAAAAAATGACATGTTGTAAATGGCACCTATGCCACACTAGATTTAACCGGAGCCCAATTAATGAAGAGGATAATTGAAATTTTGACAGGTATTACCTTCATTTCTGAACTCTACACATGTAAATGCCTGTATTCAGAGATGTCGTTAGCTCGGGCTTAATAACACAACTGTCAAATACACTCAAGAATGTATCACCAGTTCATTTATATATATATATATATATATATATATATATATATATATATATATAGAGAGAGAGAGAGAGAGAGAGAGAGAGAGAGAGACTGCATGCATTAAACTTTCCTGACAGTTGCTTACATTGTGCTTGCACTGGCATAGGTAATAATGTGATCAAATTAAGACATCGGCATCTTCCCTTTGGATGTTGGCAAGCTTGGCGAATTATACTCGAGTGTATTTGACAATTGTGTTATTTTGCCTGGGACTGGGGTGTATTTCTAGACAGATGTTTCTAGAGATACCTATCAACATGGTAATAGCCTCTAAGGGATAAATGCATGAACAGATGTCTAGTATAGTGTATCAAGTAGGCATACTGTGCTCTAGCATAATGTTGGAAATTCAGAGTCACACTCACAGCTTGTCACATACATAAAATCCCCTTCTTTTCTTTCTCTTCTTGATTTGAGGTTGCCAGCAGAGGTCATTTACTTTTTATTGTGCATAGCTTGTTCTTTCTAGTACTCTAATAACAGTTGTTTTTTTTAACATACCTTAGTATTTCTTTAGAAAATACAACATGGGGCGGCCTCTAGCTCACCCAGTAAGAGCGTTCGCTCCATGTTGGCTGAGTCCTGCAGCAGCGCAGGATTCAAGTCCGACCTGCTGCCCTTTGCTGCGTGTCATCCCCTATCTCTCTCTCCCCCTTTCATCACTTTCAAAAATAAAGGGAAAAGCCCCAAGAAAATTAGCTTACAAAAAAATTACACAACATATTGTGCCTCTTTTCACCACTTCACATGTCCTTAATGATTTTTCATTTGTGCTGAGAGTGGTGCAAATGGAAAATTGAGGGAATGTTTAAAAAATGGTAAAAGGTTTAATAAAAGTCCAGCATGTGAAAAATGATGGTGTAGCACGAGAAAATCCAACTTTTTTGCATCACATTTTATCAGTTTGAGCTTCAAAAGGCACTACATTATTGTTGCTGTGCTAATATGTGACCTAAAAAAGCAAACTAGTGAAAGTAGTCAACTTATTATACAAAAGTATTTCAATTTAAGCTAACAAAAATGGAATTGAGAAACTCTACATGTCCATGTCCATATTCTCACCATTGGGATTTATTTTGACATGAAGCTGACTTCAAAATGCTGTGGAGGTTTTCATATCTGAAAATGCCATTTGAATGGGATCTCTTCCACATCATTATCAAGATTTATTTTCACCAGCAACACAGGTGATGTGGATTTAAACCTAACTTCAGAACCTAGTTTATCATGAGATCTGTCTAGACATTAGACACCAGGTGTGTCCTTGTGATCCATTTCCTAAATCCAACCTGCCACAACCTTTTTCCACGACTAAGAGACAGAAATATGAGCGGAACAGATTGAGAAGTTGCATTCAAGCTCTCTCTCTCTCTCTTTCCTCATTTGGAGCTTTGAAAAACAGCGGTTAACACGGAAATGGAACCAAAGCAGCGTTTCATTCCGCCCGTTCCTATCCTTTAGGCAGTGATTGAATTTTCCTGTTGCCTGCACAAAGCCAGTCCCCACAGGAGCATTGGCATAAATGCTGTTGGAAGCCTGCCTGTTAATCCGCTAAGGAGAAGCATGTGATGAGATGTATCATGCCCGTCGCATCAGACACACACAGGCACTTCTGACACGTCTGTCCATTCAGCGGTGGAGGGCCGGGTATGGATAATGCCCATGATAGTGGAGAGAACGCATCAGCTGACCTGTGGGAAATCTGGTTAGTCAGACCTGCATCTAACACCAGTCGCTCTCTGTTGGATGGGGGGCACTCGGAAGAGCAGCTTAAATGGCTTCTTCTTTCTTCTCAGTATATTTATCTACTGTATATGGGAAAGCTTGAGATAGAGAAAGGGCAACAAGGGTGTGTTGTGCTGCAGGGAGAAAGACAGCGTGACTTTGACCCTCAGATAGATACAGACGGTGGCAGTTAAATACTATAAAGTCATACTCCTGCCTGCTTTCTCAGTGAATACACTCTGCATTTAGTGTAGCCTAGAGATACTGCTGACAAGTGCACTGTCTCACTCAAGATCAGGATGCTGATCCAACTATAAAGGTTTACCAGACTGTGTGCCACTGTGTGCCTATGTTTGTGTGTGTGTGTATCATGTGTGTCATTCCTCACGTTACACAGCAGGTCTTTCATGTGATTGATGCAATTGGACTTGATATAATCTTTCAACATCAAATAAATAAGCAAAGAATAAATTCAGCCCTCTTGGAGCAATAGCACAAAGGGACTTAGATAGGTAGTATTTACCGAGTGTGTTTCTGTGTGCAAGTGTTCTCACAGTGGGTAACACTGTACTGTGTAAGCACACAGCCTAGTGCTCTGCTATGCTAATGTTGGCTGAGATATACAGTAAGAGGCTGTGAAAACACAGCATTCTGCAACCCTGTTCCCTAAAAAATACGCTCATGTATATTTGCAAAGCAGTTTTGTAGGAAATGTAAATCCACCAGATTAGGTTTTTTTAATCAACATAATGAGGAAAGGTTTATTGAACAAATCTGTTAACTGCTGTCAAATCAAAATGCTTATAAGTTAGATGCCTAAACCCATAACAAAGTCCTGTGCTTTGTATGCCCAACCTTAACCTCGACCCTACAGTATAAGGATGTCACACTTCTTGGACTGTAAAAAACGTTGCAGAATGTGATCCAAGCAGCAATTACATGTCTTTCAAATACATTTGGTAAATCTAATTAGTGATTCATTTTCTGTAGGATATATGGTTTCATTAAAGGGGTGATAGAATGATTATATAGGGTATTTCACACTGTTCCTTAAGGTCTCCTAATAGGGTATGTAACATTGGTTGGGCTCTATCAATGCAGACAAGAGGCGTTTATTTCCCAGATCGTTTGTTTAAATAACTCAAAAACAGCGAGCTGCAGACCCTGGAGCTCTGTCAGGGCAGCGACATTTGGTAGTCCAGTAACCCAGAAACGGTGACTTTGTGCAGGTATGGAGCACTGCGGGCTGCCGGCCGTGACAGAGCTCCATCTAGCTCACGCAGGCCGGGGTCTGTGAAGGAGGACAGGCCGGGTGGTGAGGCAGCAACCCAGGCAGTACCGGCCGCTGAACTCCGACACAGTCGGACAAAATTTGCAATTAGCCATACATTTTCGTAAAAAAAAAAAAACCTCTACATAGTTGATTTCTTGCATAAAAAAGTCTCATAAGTGAATTTAGTGATAAAATAGCAGATGAACAGCCGATATTATAGCCGGTATACATTGTTCAGCCGAACAATGTATACAATTTCTGAGATCTGCGCAACCTATTCAGAAGATTACCTGATCTCAGATCATTGGTGTAGCTTATGTAAATGTTGGGGCGTGACAAAGATAGAGACTAGAGCCAAATAAGGAGGAGCTCGTTGAGATATGCCCGTTTTCAGAGGCAGTTTCAAATATTTGCAGAGGAAAGGGGTGTCAATGGGATTTTGAGGTTCTGTGTATGTCCTATTTACCCATCCAAACTGTCGTTATTCAACTATGACAAGGTAAAATCAGTTTTGCATTATATCACCCCTTTAAAGCCACAGATGCACACTGAGAGAATATTAAAGAAAACATAGCAGACCAAAAACAAAAGTCCCTTTGGCTCTCACACATTTCCTAAATTTACAATGTGTTTTTCATGCTTTCACTTGATCCCAGGATCATTAAGTATGTCTTAGCTCCTCGCAATCCTGGTGTAGTGACTGTGACATTGTTCTGCACAAATAAGTCTTTTAAAATGCTGACCACTGACCTCTGAGAGGATTAACATTGCTAAATTGCATTACACAGTCACACCCCCACTATTTACCAAATGTCTCAAGTCTGACATAGTCTCTCATTCCAGCAGTTTAACAACACAACTGTCATCTGAATAGGGGGATATGTGCATGTAAAGTGTTTTCATGGCATTTGAATCTTTATTTCCATACAAGGTCTCATATCTCATGCAATGCAAGATGCACTCACCTTTGTGTGAACATAAGCCTGTTCACATAAATTTCACTGAGGGCCATACAGTAGCTTTCAGGTCATCTTGTATGTGTTGGAGGAAATAACCCCTGCCAGTGTTATTAGGCAGCCCGTGTGTTTGCTCCTAGTAGAATAAACACTATGGCTGCTTTGATAAACCATGAAGCCTTCATTTCACTTTGTATATCTGGGCTTCAGCCGAAATTCATCCGCAAGAAATTTGCTGTGCCGTTCTCAGGAAAATTGGTTTGGTTGTGTTGCTTTATGAAAGGACAGGGCCTAAACACTGGGTCTGCATGTTAAATGCCAGTGCTCCTTCCTCCAGGCAGGTCTCTTAGCTCTTAATCGGTTTGTTTCGAATTTCAATTTACTTGGAAAAAAAAGCTTTATTCTTTTGAATAATATGAACAGAGACAGAGTAAGGTCCCTCAGGGCCACAAGCCAATCTTGCAGTGCACCGCTGGCCCCGGGGTCAAAACACGTGCCGTCTTTGTGATACCTGTGGCTGCACATGTGTATATGTGTACGAGTATACGTTCCCAGCATTAAAACAAAAAGAGAAGCACTGAAGTTAGACCTCTATTCAGCGGAGCTCAGACATGGTTTAATGACTCACAGTAAGTTTTGCACTTAGAACTATTCAATGCTTCTATAAATTCATTTGAACGAAAAACAAAATGCATACGTCTGGTGTCTGGTGAGACATTGCTGTGCGTGTATGAGTGCGTAAACGCGCATATGTGTGCGTTTATTAACCTTTTGCCCCTGTCTCTGCCTTATGTCTCTTAGATCCCAGGAGCCTTATGCATGGGCCATTTCACACATGCACACACTGACATCACAGGACATGACCCCAAATACATTCATACATACACACACAAAAACACACACACAAGCAACAGCATTGCAAAAGAAAACCCCTTCGGAAGAGAGAAGGTGAATCTTGCTTGAAGATTAAGCAACAATTAAGTTATAATAAACAAAAAATAATTAAGCCACATTTGGCCTCTGGGCAACCCATGTAATTATGGAGTTAAGAAAATGTTTCATTATCTGCTCATTTTCAGCCGTTTGGAGAAAGGACAAAGACTCTTTTGAACAATAACAATCACTGGCCTTTCATAAGTTTTCTATTTATACTGTACTATATTTCCCGAATACATCAGTGCACATACTGTATTCACTAGGATATGTCACTCAGTCCTCATTGTGTGTGTGTGTGTGTGTGTGTGTGTGTGTGTGTGTGTGTGTGTGTGTGCGTGTGCGTGTGCGTGTGTATACACAAGCTTCCTTGCAGGTATGAGTGGGTGTGTGTTCCAAAACAGTCTCAGAATGCAAGTTTGCTGGAAGCGGAGTAATCAAGGAGATAAACAATACAAACAGATGGAGCCATCTCACCCAACAACACACACACACACAAACACACACAAACACACACACACACACACACACAACTCACACCACACACAGATGTCCATATTTTCAAAGGTTGCTATCAAAGCATCTACTGGCACCGCGCTCCCCCATTAACAAGGCAGATGGTCTTAAACTGTTTTGTTTGTTGGACTGACAAACACCCACATTCAAACTGTAACACATCTGAACACCCACACACATTTGCACCAGGTATTGTAGTTTAGTATCCATATGTCATACTTCCTCTCCAGTGAAAGAGAGCAGTGTCACCTCTCTGGAAGAGACTGTTTCTCTAATTAAAGGGACAGCCTGTTTCCATCTAACTGCAACAGAAACCCTGATGAAAACTGCTACAAATCTGCTACACCCAGACAACTTCTAGGAACTTACAGACCAAGCTTGGAATGTTTCCCTGCAACATTTATCTTTTTTGTTAATCAAAACAATGCGCAAATCTACTTATTTTTTACTGATGATGGCCATAAAAAAGGACAAAGTTTGTGACAATGTGTGAATAATATTCTAATTAGTACTGTCAGTTAAACGCGTTATTAACGGCGTTAACGCAAACCCATTTTAGCGGCATCATTTTTTTTATCGCGAGATTAATGTTATTTTTGGCCCAGCAAACTTTGTAGTTTTTTCACATGCTGTTACAACAACTAGTAACGTTAGAAAAACTACAACACCACACCGGATCTAGCTAGACCGGAAACAAAACAACATGCACGCTGCACACACTTGTTTGCACTTGCTTGCAAGTCGGCCAAAGAGTAGTACATACCTGCAAACTAGTCGCTTTTCCACAAAATCGCTGTTTTGAATGGGGTCCGAGACCCGGTGCTAATACGGCACCGGTGCCTTAACGACCATTATCTACCGGACCAAATAGCAACGCAGATTTCGGTGCCTTATTTAGGTGCCACTTAGATGCCTGCGCTTCTTTCTGATGCTCCGAAAACAGACGTTAGAGGGAACTGAAACATTGCCGCACAGGAGGCCAGTCAACACTACACTTAGCAGCAGGTAACGTTAGCCTACCGTTAGCTAGCAGCTGGATTAAACACGGTTAAAATGTTTACAGCTAAATGGTGTAAAGTGTGTCTGTATTTCACTGGAGAGGACTCCAACACCGGACTGTAGCTGCCGTTGTCTGAAAATGATGTCATGATGTTATGTTGCTCGCCTCGCCAGCCTCGTGGTGCATTCACTGTAATTGTAAAATACCCATCCAGTGGTTGTTTTCACCGTTTTGTGCTCCTTTTTTTTAGATCAACTTTTTATTGTTTTATATTTTTGAACATACAGAACAGACAAATACAATTGAACAAGGTGCTCCTTTTTTAAATATATATATCTTTCGGTTCATGCACCATTTTAAAAGTATCGTATCATGTTGATAAGAGCATTAAAATGAGAAAACATAATGGGACAAAAAGAAATCAAGGGACATTTAAAATAGATAAAAATGTGTGATTAATTGCGATTAATTGCAAGTTAACTATGACATTAATGCGATTAATCGCGATTAAATATTTTAATCGTTTGACAGCACTAATTCTAATATCACCTTTTTTAATGCCAAACACTCACAACAAAGACCAGCTTAAGCAGTGTTTAGTGACAATGTTGTGTAGACCTTTTTGGACTTTTACAACATCATTTAAACAACAAACAATTATGCAGGGATCTAAGCTAAGATCTAATCTTCATCTAAGACAGTCACCACAGGAAGAAAATGCTGAGATAATAAGTACCTTCAAGCAGAGATGGGAAGTAACGAAGTACAAATACTTCGTTACTGTACTTAAGTAGATTTTTCGGATATTTCTACTTTACTATTTTTTTTGTGGCGACTTTTTACTTTTACTCCTTACATTTTAACACGAATATCGGTACTTTCTACTCCTTACATTTTAAAAATTGGCTCGTTACTTTAGTTTTGTACAAGAGGTCGTAATGTCGGAGAATAGCGCGGACACGCGCCTCACATACGCGAGCGGCGCTGCGCCACACAGAAAAAAAGGAGAAAAAAGAAAGAGAGACTGCTGTCTGGAGGATAATCAGTTGAGATCGTGTGTGTGCGTCCTTGAGAACTGTAAGTCGTATAACTTCTGTTGTCAGTTCATTTAAGCCTGTTGTTGTATTGGTCTATTGTTCCTGCACAGTTAAAGTAGGTTAGCTAGTGATTTAGTTGTTTGTGTTCTTCACCTGTTAGCTAGGTTTCACGTTGCTACATGCAACGTCATTCCCAAGCATCAAAAGAGAGAAGTTGTCCGTGTTTTACAGACACACCTGGGGGGATGGAGGGGGGGGGGGGCGAAGTTTGAAACCAGCATCAACTACGGTCCTAATCTAGTCCTCACTAGCAAGTTTCAAATAATTTCACTGGAGTTACCGTTATTATTTTTCACGTGATCAATACCGAATTCAATGTAATTGGATGGGAATATACTGTAGGCTACGTTGCATGTAACGCACCACTACAAGACGACTCGACAGATTCGGCCGCATTCTGCATTCATTTGCGGCAAATAATTGCAACATGATGGTGGTAACGTTAGCACTAGTAGTATGGACGGCGACATGATTGAAAATGAAGAAAACAGAGATCCCAGAGATTAGGCAGACAAGCAGCAAGACATTCCCAATCATCCCTGGCCTTATCTGAGAGAGATAGGCTAGGAGGCATCAAGTATGACTCCTGGCCAATGTGCTGTGTAACTCTAAAAGTATGGGGAACTTCTTAATTAATCTATGTTTAGTAATTCATATTGTATCCTTTATTTTCTTTCTATATTTGAGCACACACACATGCATGTAGATTCCTTTAAATTTTAAGGGGACGATTAAAAAAGAGAAACTGGATCTGTGAATTCTCACAGAATCACAATTGAATTCATATCTTGCTACTCAGTCAGAATCTTATTAAGCTGGAGTCCCAGTCTCTGTCACAATAATCATATATGTGATGTTTGGCAGACATCCATTTAAAATGTAGACAATGGCATATAAAGAGCCTGGTTTTTATGTCCACTGAAGTTTCTCATCTTGCACTCTAGTAACGTGTGTGGTCCAGGTAGCTTTGCATAAAAAGTGGTTGTTATTCGCAAGGCTACTTTTACTTTTATACTTTAAGTACATTTCAAAGCCTGTACTTTGTTACTTTTACTTAAGTAAAAAAGTTAAATCAGTACTTCTACTTTTACCAGAGTATTTTTTAACACAAGTATCTGTACTTCTACTTAAGTACGGGAAGTGAGTACTTTTGCCATCTCTGCCTTCAAGACTAGTCTTGCTTGCCAGACCTATCTCCACAGCAATGCGGAGTAAGGTCTGGCCCCTCCACACATACACTTCTGGATAGGAGAAAAAGAAAACTCTCTGGGTAGTTTACATTTCTTTAAACCAATCGTAATCGTCCTGGGTGGTGCTAAACTACGGTCGCAGCAACGGTGAATCTGCAAATTGGTCTCAGGAAGGAACTTGTTTTGGTGGAACATTTGAATACATGATCAAATGTAGTTTGTTCTTACCAGTGTATCGCTGTGTGTATTTTGTCCAAAGCAAATCTTCACCAATCTGTCCCAAAACGTCCCAGTTAGATAGTGAATGCTGGAAAAATATATTAAATCTGAGTTCCACTATTCTAGCCATGCCTTGAGCCCCAACAATGTATCAGGTTTCAGGTCTGGTATGGATGTTTTATTACATTTTGGGATACTGCCAGGTTATTAAAATGCATTTTTAGGAGAAGAAATTGCTCTCTGTGTCTCTGTGACTGTGCATGGTGACAATGCTGTTAGTAATATTGGGCCAAAATCATCAATGTCTCTTTCTGTGTGTGTCAAGTTGCTCTGTGAGAAATAGACAGCAAGCCTAAGAGACGGGCATGTAAGGCATTAACGAAAGCAAGCGTGTCTATTGTAACTGTAAAATATAATGTCAGGTTGAGTTTGTTTCAGCAAGCAATTTAACTCCAATGTCAATATTCAGTGCCACAGGAGTGTGCCCTTTATTTAGCCAAGTATGGGTGTGGAGGTCAGGGTGGTGGATGACTTAAATGGTAAATAGTGTGAAACTACAGCGTCTTTTCGACCAGTCACAAAACTAGATTCAATGGGACCAAGATCCTCCTCCTCTTGTGAATATGCTGCACTGATACATTCCAGATAAAAAGGATGCAAGTGCAGTGTTTTATAAAATGGCCTTCAAGTAGATTTCAATAACAACATCATTATTACAGAGGTGACAACAGCACAGTGACATTATGAAGTGCATGCATAATTTTCTCCATTATGACCCTTCTGTAGTTATAGGTCTTAATAGAAAAACTCTCAGTAGGAGTCTGATGGCACGCTACTCTTGATGCTTATTGATATTCTGTGCCATCCACTTAAGAGGTGAAGGAAAACTTTGGAGCTGCAGTTTGTCAAAGAGCACATGCACCTTGGACTATAAGGTCAGGTCAATGTGTGCCAAACTCTCCAGCAGACAGGTTTGTTTGTGTGCTTGGGAGAGTCAAGCACCGCTCGCATTCTGATCGAGAGCTCGCCTACTCTATTTCTCTCTCACGCTCAGTGGTTCTCGATACCTCTTTATGCGTTCCTGCAGCAGTCAGGTGGAGTGGACTGGGGGGGAGGCAGGGTTGGAGCTTTAAGAGTGGCGTAGGGGGAAGAAGGATGGAGGAAAGGGGGAGCTGGCAGAGGGGAGGTTTCAATCAGTGGTCTTGGCATTGGCTCTTCAGCAATGGAATACCAGGTCACTGCTCTATTTTGTTCTGGCTAGCTGAAGCCCTGCTGAATTCACTGGACTGCTATCAGATGGCAGAGTCGACCCTGGTGGTATGGTAAAGGAGCATAAAAAGGAGAGAGACAGAGATCGAGGGAAACAGGCAACTATTCAACTGAAGGGTCAACCAGGTCTTGCCAGGCCCAGGGTTCAGTTCAGACATTTATAACAAGTGATTGAAAACACCACTGATTTACTGGAATCCCCTGCCCAGTCTGACAAGTCAATTCTGTTGTAAACAGGGTGTAAACAAACAGAGCCACAGAAATGCTCAAGTAAAATGTTCATGCCGAAAGTATCTACAAAACATTCACTAGCAACTTATTTCATTAGTTTTTTTCTCCAATATCTGGCATCCAATGCATGATTAACAGTGTTATGCTTAAGCACTTAAAAGTAAAATAAAATAAAAGTTAGTACTGACTGAAAGCATGAAACGGGATGCATTACTTTCTTAATTATCACGCACACAGAGAAAGGACCCACAAATGCACGACTCAGGTACGTAATAGACAATGGTTTATTAGCAAGGTAATAAAACACAAGCAACAATGTCCAGTAAACAGCAGGCAAAGGGAAATCCGGGATAACAGGCAATGGTCAAAATCCAAGGGAAACTCAGGAAAACAGGACATAGGGAAAAACGCTTGAAGGCTGAACACAGGGAAGCAGGCAATCTCGCACTGGGGTAAGGGGAAGACTGAACTTAAATACACAAGTCCCAGCCAACAAAGAACTCAGGGGATTGAATGGTACACAAACACAGCAGGTACCCAGGTTAGTAAATGTCAAAGCAGCACAGCAGCATATTGCTGACAAAGATAGAGTAATTCAAAAGCTGTACCTGTGGCTGCATTCCCGCCAAATCAGACATTGTAACAAAAACGCCAGTTCTCCTATTTATTTGAATGTGAGTGGTGTGTTTAGGCTGCGGCGATGGGGAACGCAGGAAACACCGGACATCACGCTGTGGTGGCCAATCATGTAACCTACCACTGTTTAGATGAATACAATGGAGACACAATTGAGCCATTTAAGTGACACTCCCACAACGACGCACAACCCTTCGCTAATTGCAGCAACGCCTGATTTGGTGTGAATGCAGCTTAAGTCATATTTAAGAATGACATTTGGAATATGAATGTTAACTTGCAAAGTGACAATTCATAATGCAACTCAACTTTCACAGCATCATTAATAAGTTGAAGCCTTCAGATGTATTCTTAAAAGAAGAGAGAAGTCAGTAAAGTCTATTAGTTCACTTTGCAAGCCTGCTGACCACACAGCTAGAATTTCTAATACATGTTAAAGAAGACAGCTTCTTGCAGAAGACGCTTCTTTTTTCATCCCACCTGTGGCTGACTTAGTGATGGATTCACAGCCTGAGTTTTCAGATTTTAATGAATATCATGTCATCGTCGAGCTAAATAACTTCATGGTGTGTGTGGGTGTGTGTGTGTGTGTGTGTGTGTGTGTGTGTGTGTGTGTGTGTGTGTGTGTGTGTGTGTGTGTGTGTGTGTGTGTGTGTGTGTGTGTGTGTGTGTGTGGAGGAAGGCCACCACTGGTTGTGTGGCAAATAATGAGCACGTCCTGAGCTAGCTACTCTCAGCCTGGTGTGTGGAAAGCAGACGAGACAGCCTCTATAGCGAGGATCTGGCTCTGTTAAAGCACAGTAAACTCTATAACCCCTCAACCTAGGCAGACTAACGGCCAGCTAAGATTGTCAAGTAAAACCATGAGTCAAGAGACAGAAGGAGGAGATGACATGAGAGACAAAGAGAGGTAGGGAGAGTGATGAAGAGGGGAGAGGTAGAGAGTTTTAAAAGACAAAAGAAAAAGAGATGAGTGAAACCACAGATGGGAGAGAAACAGAAAATATATGACAGAAGACAGACAAATGGCAGAAGAAAAGCAGACGGATATAGGGAGAGTAAGGCAGAAAAGGAGTGAATAAGAGAGCGATAAGGGAGACAGAAGAGACTGGAGACACAGTACACACACACACACACACACACACACACAAAACAGCCTGGGCGCCAAACCATCTAAATTGAGTGCAAATAAAGAACTGCAGCAGTGTTTGGCAACCTTCCCATTGCAATGCAGGAAGTGTAAAGACGGGATGATTGAGTAGTTTTTGGACTAACAACATTCTGCCTTTAGATGAGCTGAACCCTCATCCTTCATTCCCTGCAAGACAGTCAGTTATTGGAGCTGTTATGAGCGATGATGTTAATTATGTATCTGACTATTTTTACACCAAGAAACAAGGGCAGATTGGATCATTACTGGGGCTCTGGTTGCAGACAGGTAAATGGTGTGATTTAAAGGTAGAGCAGACAGATGGGCGAGTGAGGCTGTGATTACCAGAGGATGAGAGATGATTGCAACAGAGATAGCCACCATCATTAATCAAACAATGGTCAATATGTTGCACCATGGCAGTGGCCTTGATGCAATATTTTGAGACTAAACACTGCAGGTACAAGAGTTAGCAACAATCACCAACATTTTTCACATGGCGGTAGATTTAAAACAAATTGAGTCCAGGAACTGAAGAACAGGTTTGTCTCATTGTAAACTTTAAGAAGACTGTGTGATTATTTTAATGTTAGTTTTGAATAATTAAAAGTCACCTGCAACCATAGAATTAGATTTTTTGTTAAAGGGGAATTCCCCCATCTTCTAATTAAGCAGAAACAAAAACGGGAGAAGGGGGAATCCCCTTTTATCTTTAATCCTGCTCAAATATAAGGCAGCATACAAACAGCACGTAACCTGGTACAGTAAGGGGGTTGCTTTTCTGTGACAAACCAGGAGTTTGGCTGTGAAATTTTAGCTAAAAAATACATATGGGGACCACTTTCTAATAATGCACACTTACTTTATAAAAGAAAAGCTTATACAATTGTTAATGCTTCATAGGTCCTGAGTAGGGACACGTTTTGAGTTGAGAAAACTTTATTTGGAAGGTGTATAACCTCATCACGTGTAACTTGCTTCATTTTCAGAAAGACCCCTTAAAAGGATTTTGCAACCACTTAGTATCTTCTGCAAAAAGGGCATCCTGAGCAAAATCCATTTGTTAACAACTTATAAACATTTACAACTGCAGATTTAACAGATAAAGCCATAACCATTTACTAAAGACTTGCTAACAATTGTACATAGATGACCATTAATTGTAGAAAAACATGAACTTAACACCAATACATCAATATCTATTGGTTTCTGAGGCAGGTAAAAGCAATTATGTCAGCAATTATTTTCCCCTACTATCCTCTCTTTTACAGTTTATTAACTTTACTCTGTAAGCTTGGTCATTCACTTTGTAGATATTGTGTTCATATAACTAGGATTACAATGCATAATCAAACATTTATATTTAGTGGGTAGAATTCTGGCTCGTGTTGAATGCTCATCTTTGGATGATGGACTATTGGTTAAAAAACCATGAATAATGAACTACACAGAGAAGAGAGACTCTACCTGAAATCTGAGAGTTTAGAGATCAACAAATGCAGAAAAGCCCATCAACCCTAATCAAGCAAACCAAATATAACAAAAAAAAACAACCCCACATATAGACATGCTTCTTTTCTATGTGTTTCAGACCAGTGCAAGTGCACATCAGAAAATAAGCCCAGAGATGCTAAATGTCCTCTTTTGTTAATGATTTTAAAAATATATAAGCTGTATTTAAAGTTAATATCCACGATGTGGATTTTGCAAGCACACACACAAGCCCATTGTAAAGAAGAGTACCAACATACTAAACTACAAATTCAATGAATGGATTGCGACCGCTGACAGCACCATGTTTTGTGTATCATTTGCAACCACTATCTGCCCCGTGTCAAGGTTTGACTCAAAAAATATATTGCGCTAATAATATTACAGCACACACGCCCATAAAGTTTTGCAGCTGAGTGCACTTTGCCCTTTTTTTGGCGTCCGTATGGTATGAATGTTTTAATTTTCAGACTGCAACCTACATTACAGGTCCTGACCGACGAAGTGCAGAAGCAGTCCTCAAAACATCAGGCAAGTAAGTTAAACGTGACAGAGGAAACCCTATTTTGGATTTCCCGGTCTGTCAGCAGCACAGTTAGGGGTGCATTTCATCCTTTTGCGGGTGCTTTGAGAATTACACAGGTTCTTTTTGTCGTATTTGTGCGCCCAAAAGACACTCAATCCTTTCATGAATTCATCTGTGCGTATGGGAAGTCAGACCAGCAAACAGGTTTGTTTCTTTCTTTCTTTTACAGCCTATCAAAGAAAGTGGTAGTTTTACAGTAGGTAAGTCCTGTTTGATCAATTGTCCAGGCAGATTGTTTTGGTCATCGATTTGTTGTTTGTAGTTGAGATTAGAGAGATGAGAGATTTCTCTGTGGTGTAATGGATGGACTTGTTTGTGTGTGGTCATGTTGCCCTGACCCTGCCTGGCAAATAAAGCACATCTTGCTTATGCTGGAAACAAAAACACTCACACAGACTCTCGCACACACATACACAAAATCATACACACAAGTACGCAAAACCATGCGTGCACTCTCACATGTACACACATGAGCTGAGACCGCAGACTGTCTGCAAGGTCAAACTGGTGGATCAGCAGCATCCCCGACTCCCCTCATCCTTTTCTCCATCTTCCCCCCATCCCTCTCTCTCTCTCTCTGTCTGAGCGTGTCACCTTTCTGCCCTCATCCTCTCCTCCCTCCCTTCATTTTCTCTCCTCCATCTCCATGTGTCAGTGTTCTGGGTCCCTTCCTCCCATATCACTTTTCTCTTCCCCTCCCTTACTCTTCTCTTCATTCTCTCCTGGTGGGTCAACTCCTGACCTCTTGGCCTGACCCTTTGCTCCTACTCTACTGCTCTTTCCAGTAACACCAGCTGCCAATCCAGTTTGGCCATAGCAGTACTGCTGGAAAAGCCCATAGCTGTAATCCAAATGTAACAAAAGCTGAGCCCCGCTACCGAAAACTTGGAATTTTAAACATTGCTATTTATTTGAGCACAAAACATATGTCATATGTATGGTGTGTGCTTCTGCTTACAGACCTTTTCCCAGCAAAAGATTTACTTCAGTACTGCTGCAAAGAAAATAATCTGTAAACTGACAGATTTCTTTTTTTTCTTATTATTTTTTCAGTTAAACAATTTTAATGTGCTGAATTCAAGGTTTGCATCTACATTGTTGATTCTAGTCACACAGTGACAGAATAATGTCAAATGAGAAAAGCAAACAAGAGTTTTGGATCTTGAAGTTGAATTTAAATTGTGAAAATGAAGACCTGAAACTTGACTATGACTTGTTTTTCTTCAGGGACTTACTTGCCTGAAGACTTGACTTGAAAACAAGTTGCAAGTCACACAATTCATGCTGATGATTAAATCAAAAACTTAAATGTTGACCCAAATACTGGGGCAATACAAGCTGAATAAAACAGCAGCAGTCAGGGCTTGAGTAGGCTTATTAAACGACAGTGGTGCTTGGAAAGTCAATTAAAAGGATTAATCCCAAGACAGTCCCAGACCAGACTGGATGTGTAATATGACCGTGCTACCTATTCAGATCAAATGTATCTGATAAGGGTGAGTATATGATGAGGCGTTTGATGATTAGGCCTGGTAACATCAGTATTTCTAACAGTAATATTGATCAGTGGACTTGCTCAGCGTAAAATTTGACCTGCAAAATTGAACATTAGCAAGACATCTCGACAGTTTTGACATTTGCAAAAAGAGCCAGCATGTCCAAGTGGGGTCAGATATTGTTATTAGCTGTGTTGCACTATCCTCTTTTATTTAACCTTCTTTGTCAGAGTATAAACTGCTCCAGGAGGAACTGGTAAAACTCTAATATCTAAAATATTTTGCAATGGCGAGCATATGAATTTTGCTGTGCCATTTCTGTCTCAAACGACAGTTGGTATTACTCTACTAGACTCTTCCCTACCCGAAAGGTGAGATTCCAAAAGCTATCTCTGTAGCCAGCAGTCAGTCTGCAGTCTCTTGCCTGTGCATCTGATTGGCAATTCATCAAATCATTATGCCTATCCTTGTGGATGGTGGGCCCACATGGTAGCCATGTTTTTTGGGCTGTTTCTGGACCTGTACCTTGTGTGACTTGACTTGAGACGATAAGACTTGTAATGGATTCTTTGAGATGTGGCTTGAACTTCCCCCAAAGACTTAACAGCAGCTCTGTAAAAAAGCCGTTTGCTTTATATTGCTGAAATATAAACATCTAGGACTATGCCTTTCTGTTCCTGTTAACTTCATTTTTTTCTCAGCTGCATATATATTTGTCTATCTGAATGTTTTCCATACAGACTTAGAACCCCTCTTATCCTCCCAGTACAGCCATGCCCAGACCTGGCCAACTTATCACCCAGGCCAACCCATCTTCTCTCCATTACACCACAAACAAATTGGTCTGTTACACCTCTGTCTGGGCCCAGATTGCATTTCTCTTCTCATCCCTCACTGCCTAAACAGTCTTTCTTCTTCACTGTGACATTTTCAGCTCCTTTCGCCCACACTTTTACATCACCCTCCCCGGGCAGACAACTTCTCTCTCTTCATGTGTGCCCTCGCTGCTTAACTGGCTTTACTTGTCAAGATTGAATCACATCTCTCTTTTGCCCCCCCACACACACACACACACCTCTAGAGTGTGTATAAAATGTCTACCCACACAAAACTAAGACTATTGTTATTCATGCATGGGCAGCCAGTGACACACGACACTGTGTGCTTTGTAACACACATGCACCATTCAGCCCCTAAGCCAGGTTAGCTGATTCACCCAGTTTCCAGTCTTTGTGCTAAGTTAAGCCAAGCTAACCAGCTGCTGGTAGTGGCTTCATAGTCACCATACATACGCGACACTAGTATCAGGACTAGTCACAAATTTACACCTAATTTCCTCTGATGAAAATGCAAGTAAAGTTTCTGCGTTCCTTAAAATGTTCCATGTTTTTGGATAAGTTCCTCCAGGGAATAGGACTTTTAGAAAGCACTTGTAATATACAGTATACTGTATGTATGCACTTAGACACAACTGATGTTCTCACGTTAGTGTAGGCTGCTGACCACTTGAGCTTTTGGTTTACACAGCCTGAAATATTTTTCCACTTCTATTCCCTCCCTCCGAGTTTTTAACCAGTCTCAGATCATATATGAGGTTTTGTCAGTGAGTTAAAGTCTTAACTGTACCTTTGCTTTTTTTCCCAATACTCTCCACTGAGTAAAATAATTTAACAACAGGACACTATAAGCTTTAATTTCAGGCAGAGATAGAGTATGACAGAAATACTCCACCACTTAGAGTACCAACATATATCAAACCACACACCCACATAAACACTCATGATGTACTCATATACCCACAAACACATGCTTACTCCCTCCCATGAGTGTGATGATCATCATATTGAGTCACATAATAGAGATTTGTTCCTGTTAACTCAAATCTGTCAATACAGCCTTTTAATCAAACAGTCTTTCTCACCCTTTTACTTTCCTGCCTACCACACATTCTCCCAAAACAAACATATTGACTAGGATTCCAGGGAAGGATAAGAGCAGACGAACAAGAACAAACTTTAGGTGCGGTGGCAGGTGATGAAAGTCTGACAGACATTTACAGTCAATTATATGTGTGTGCTGTGCTGAGCATTGGATCTGGCCTGGTACTGTGAGGCTGCATTAATGATCTGGCCTGAGCTAGGTCTACGCTTCATGTCCCAATATTTCTGTGTGCACCCGCATGTATGTACATTGATGTGTACATGTGAGGATGAATGTTCAATCACAGGCGTGCTTTTGTGCCCTCCTTGCATCTCAGAGGAGAGACCGAAAGCCTCTGCAAGCACACAAAAGTCCTGTAACAGGACCAGATCCATAAAAGGTTATAAGGGTTAATACAATATGGGACTGAGAGTTGTAGGATGGTATGGCATGAATGCAAATGTTTCATTTCAAAATGTCAGATCAAAAAACAGCAAACGGATATGAATAAGTTCTGAGCTCCTTATCTCTATGAAGACACAGTAAAAAGAAGTGGTTGCTTTGTATCATGAAAGAATACCGATACATTTTCCAAGATTAGCATAGAAATTGGCACAAAAATCTGTCTGGGTCACAATTTTTTTTAATAAATGTGGTTCCCAAGAGCAACAAAGGAACAGTGGATCCTGAAGTGATCTCCATTTTTCATCAGTGCACCATTCAAGCTGACCATAAAAAGCTCACAGTGGAAATCTGGAGGCCATGCCAGGATCCTGCCTGCCTCGCAACACCACACAAAGAAGAGACACAGTGATGTTTCCGTATGGAGCGTGGCCATGGAGCTGCAAGATAATCAACCCCATGGCGGCCTGTGCAAGCTTGTGACTCTTTCCACAGCCAAAAAAACCAGGAAGGAGCCACTTATCTGTGAATGCCATCGTCATGAGATACTTGTCAAGTCAGGTTTGTTTAAAAAGTCAAAAATCACATGTTTGTCCCAGAGAGAACTGCAATCTGTAAAGATCTTCTTTCCTTACTCACTACATTTAAAAATAACTCTATAAAACAAACCTTTCTCTCATATGAGACCAACATCTAATAGGTCTCACATGAACAGAGAGGATAGACAATAATTTAAATATGCTACAAGTACTAGACTAAATATAATAATAAATATAAAGAATTTATATGCCTGCAATACATGCTGCTCACATGCTTTATTTCACTGAAAATACTGTTCGGCTTTCAAGTAATTTAATCTAGTTGGTGCATGATACGGTACAAGACTAATATTAATTTATTAGAGTGACAATCAAACATTATTCACCAAGCAAGGAATGTGACTTGGTATATAGAAAGATAATCTAGTGGGGAGCCCAGGTCAAGAAAAGGTACTCGTTCTTTATTCATGATTAGCTTGCGTTCAGGAAAAGGTTTTGAGGAGAAGTGGAGATGGAGGTACGCTCCTCCCCAGGAGCACCATACGGTGATGTACGCCACACACTTCACTGATAAAGTTCCTGAGAAAGGCAACTGACACAATGCTCTGTTTTAAACTCAACATACTGTCAAGTGGCTAGAACTTAATGTGTAAAAAAAAACAGTTAGGTGTTAAAATTGTATAAAAAGCAGCAGTGTAAATTGTGCATTAGCGTTAGGTTCAGGGTAAGGTTACATTATTTATAAATATACAACAAACTGTAAATACTGGTTACTGGATAACAGCTGAGTATCAGCGATTAATTCATTTAGCAAAGAAAGTGCTGGTGATAAGTTGAAATGGTACATTGTGGTACTTTACTTAGATTATTCATCATTTTGTATTCAGAGTTTAAACGATAATTCAACATTTTGGGAAATACTCTCATTAGTTGCTAAAGTTAGATGAGAAGATCAATACCACTTTTGGGTCTTTACAGTAAATATGAAACTACACCTAGCACCTCTAAAGGTTTACTAATAAACATGTTATATCTTGTAAAACCTGTAAAACTGACGTGTGGACTACTGTTTGGCCCTGTGCAGTGACTTCCAGGAGTCTTGTCATCACTGTGTGGTTGCCAGGCAAGTAGCAACTGTAAAACTATAATTTTACTATTTTTACACTTCAGTTTCTGTACGGATTAAACAAACAAGATATAGCATTGGTAATTAGTGAACTTTAGAGGTACTGGTAGGCAGATCTATTAATCTAACTAAGATTTGTTCCTTTGGACAGACCCCAGGCTAGCTGTTTCCCCATTTTCAGTCTTTATGCTAAACTAAACCATCTGTTAGCTATAGCTTTATATTGACCATACAGGCAATATGCGTAGTTCCCAGAAAATGTCAAACTATTCCTTTAAAGTATGTAATATGTAAATATGTTGTATTGATAAAAGGTCATTTTGAGCTTATTATTGTGTAATATGTCCTATGTTTTATCTCTCTATGACCCACATACTGTATAGCCCCTATATACCAGCATACCCACAGCACGTAATCACATTCTTCCACTCTGACCTCAAAACTGTCTCTCCTCATGCAGGGCAAAATACTGCAGATGAAAAGAGAAAAGAAAGGACAAGGGTATTGTTTTAGTTTAGTTTCATCATGACTTTGTTGACCACTTGTAGAACCAATACAGCTGTAAAATATGTTTCTATTACCTTGCCATAACTCAGATTTGACTAAACTTGCTTATATGTTAAATATACTGGTATTTGAGACATGCTATCTGTGGTTGGTACATTGGTAACATATGTTTATTCCTGGCAAACAATAATGTGGATTGTTTGTACCACTATAACCCTATTTGACATTATTTGCGTTTCTTTGAGCTGAAATGAACACCCACTTGCTTTTAGGGATTACAGGGCACCAGCTGTTGGCACCAACTGATAATTGGCACCCATGGCAGTGTTGAATTACCAAGAGAGTTGGTGCTCCATCTATCGTAATTCATGGGGAAGGGGGCAAACACAATGGGAGACATATGTTGCATTATGAATAGAAATCGATAACCCAACCTGCAAAACAAATAGAACAGCAGGAGGTAATTATTTAGTACAGAGTTTCAATGAGACAATACTCACTCCACCTACCGCCCAATCATCTGGATGGATGCCAAACCAGAGAAGACCTAAATAATAAGCAATGTTTTAAGTTGGGAACAGTCAAATGTCTACACTTAAATCTCTGAGGAGTTTCAATGCAAACAAATCTGGATTCAAGCAGTAATATGTCATCTTTATGCACGCCAGTGAAAAACACAGACATGATTTATCTGCCATCGCATTATCACACTACATACAGTATTCCTAGGCCTTTTGATAATTTATTTCCCCCATTCTGGTGTGGAGCACTTAAGCATTGTGTTAGTGCTACTCAACATATCTTTACTCCTGATATTTGACTGCAATTTAGAGTCTCTAGGTTGTGTGTTTGTGTAAGTATGCATATTTAAGTACTGCACATGCAATGCAAGCTTTTCACAGTGTACCGTGTGTGTTTCCCTGCATACACTGCGTCTATAGTTGATGGAAAAAGCTCTTGGATTGGGAAGGAAACAAAGGGAGCACATAGATAGGAGTTTGCTGAAATGAGAGGAGACTGTAAAAACAGGATCATCCCCATTTAGCATACAGTAAACATAACTGGTTTTGGTCTACAAGATGCCAATTACAATTACTTTTCATGTATATATATATATATATATATATATATATATATATATATATATATATAAACAACTTTAGACACTTATACTGTAGCATTGACTGTGATGATTGTTGTTGATGATTGATTGATTGATTGATTGATTGATGACATTGATGACATCTAGCTCTCGTTCCTATGGAATTTAAATGCACTTCGGGCACCAGCTTATACCAAATTAATGTATGTAATGTAAAGACTTAAGGGGATACTTTGCTGATTTAAATCCAGCTCTGTGTCATGGCAGTGTGTGCAGATGAACCCTGTTTGGCTTCCCTCCGTGGTACTAGCGCACAGAGTTCCCCGCGGAGCAGAGCAGTGGACGTCTGCCGAGGTCCGCCAGAGGGAAGCCAAACACCATTCATCTGCACACACTGCCCACACTAAGATGACACAGAGCTGGATATAAATCAGCAGAGTATATTTTTAACTGGCTAGTTGAATTAGCACCAACATTTCCTGTATTCTATAAAACCATTTTTTTTATATTACTACTATATTTACTATTTACTTTTGAGCAATATCCATTTAATGTGCCTCACTTTACCATGTTGGATACTGCCCACACACAGTGGAAACAGGAAATGTTGCATGCACATATTGGATATGATATGGAGGACAAAAATTTTGCATGCAGACATCACATAATTGCATGTACATAATGAAGAACACATTAGATGATAATGCCCATTGTTTGTTTGGCAATGCTATAAACAGATAGATGAGTTGCTCTTCATCTGTTGCATTTCTTGGATGTTTGCTCCCCCTGGCCATCAATATCTGTCATTTCAAACTGAACTCTCGGATCAAATCAACACTGAAATCTTATGTATTATAACTTTATCATCATACAGTGATGACAGAGTTTCAAAGGACATGATTCTTGCATTACGAAACATGTTTATTCAACTCAGTGTTTGTGATACTTAGAGCTTAAATGTAATATCTTCCATGCATGCTTTCGTACACCACCATAGTTTGCCTATTCTGAAAAGACATTCATTACATCTGTGTTTCTTTGTGGGGTCAGAAACCAAACCTTGCAGGTTGTGGCCACCTAGAGAGAGAAACCTCCACTTTCACATTTCAACCCCTCATTCTGACAGCGATACCTACTGCTTGCTCTATAAAATGATGGTGATAGTCAAGACGAACATGATGATAGCGAGAGTGATGGCTGCGCTGGTGGTGGTGATGAGCATGATGATGATCATGATCTGCTATTTCTGCCAATGACAGTGTTGAGTCTTTCACAGGTAAAGAGAGGCACAGCAGATATGCTGGCTATATCAGGTTGACGGTAGGGGTCCAGGCCAGCAGCAGCAGGATAGGTGAAATCACATTAAGTGGAATGAATGTGATTGGGCCCCAGGCTTGTCGTCAACACACAGGCCTCCAACTGTTTCTGGATTACATCGTGAAGGGCAGCAAAGAAGGATCCAGAAATTGCAAGCTATTTACTGGAGGGTGTTTGGAGGTAAGTGTGTATACAGACTAGTGTATATTTGAAATGTAGACTTAGTATTAGTATAGAATTTAAGAGAGTTTCTCTAGTGAAATAGACATATGTCAGGCCTCTTCAAAAAGAAACAGGGCAGAAAAGCATCACTTTTAAACTGTAGGAGCGCTTGTTTTTTGCCACCAGCAAAGAACACTTTGAGCCTCAGTTCTACTACTTAGACTGCCAAACAGCCTCTTAAGCGTCACCCTGTCTTGTAATGAAACATGCACTCTGGTGGACGTCTCTATCTATGTGTCACTTTGGTTCTGACAGCTTCTCTTATTACTCTTATTCTATGGATGGGACCACTTTTCTGATCCATCAATCCGCAAGAAGACGCGAAGAGAGGACAGGAGAGGAGAGGACAGGGGAGGAGAGAAGAAGATAGAGAGGAAGAGTGTCTTGGATGGAGATGAGAGCAGACTTGTCAGACATATAAAGTGTCTTTCTCTGATTAAAATAGCACGTTTTGGAACGGCATGCCATGCTGGTTGTGAAGCGACGTGGGTATGTGAAGGCCCTGGTCGATAGCACTCCACCACAGTGGAATATAAAAAGTATTGATCTGCTTTTACCTTGGACAGCTTTGAGCACAACGCCTGTGATGTTTCTGTAGCCAGCCATCAAAGTCAATACACTTTTCTCTACATCACTCTGACTTGTAAAGGGATGGAAAAGAGAGAAAAAGAGATTCCTGTCATATCAGACAGAGAGCTGAGTTTTCCTCTGAGCTTTTTGTTGGAGAGGTCAGGCTGGTTGTTGTGTTTATTACCTCATGGAGCTGATGCAGTGAAAGGGGAGGGATAAGGGTGATGAGGGTTTGGGTCAGGTGGAGAAAGGTTAGAGCCAGAGAGGAGCAGTTTGTGGCAGGGAGGGTCAAAGGCTGGAGTTAGAAAGATGAGGGCTAGCCAAGGCCACGACCCCATGTCTTTCACACATGTACACATGAGGGTCACTTTCCATGTTTGTGAATTAGCCAGACAAACACACAAAATGTTTTTGTTTTTTCTCTCTCTCTCTCTCTCTCTCTCTCTCTCTCTCTCTCTCTCTCTTAAACTCATACAGAGAAAAAACAGTTTCAAATAAGCAGCTGTAAGCCTTCAGACTGAGGAAAATCAATTGAATCAAGGAGAACTGACAGACGCGTTTAAGGGTGCAGATCTCGTGTAAGAGAATCCTCCTCCACAGAGAGAGAGAAACACACTCGGGACAAACCTCACTGTTAAAGCTTGCTGATCCCTGATCAGAGTAGGGGGAGGTCTGCAGAGAGTTATACTGAGAGACAGACAACCAGAAAGCACTGGAATAACAGATTGCGGAGCAGCCCCTGAGATCACACAGAGCTGCTCAGCTCAGGAAATAACACAGACACAGAAGGAAATCGAAGTCAAGAGGCTTTTCCTTGTTGAGCCTTACTGTGGAAATTTGCATTGTTCTCATGCACTGTAACATTGCTCTTAAAGACACTGAAGGCTATGTGGAGATACTTGTATGATGCTGCCATCACTGCGTTTATAGTTGGAGTCTGTCCTTCTAATCTAATATACCTTTGTCAAATTCAGCGGTCTGCTAGCTGTCCTCTCTGTGTGTGCGCTGAAAATAAATCTGGTGTTCATACACAGGCCTGGCTCTGTAAAAGGGAAAGAAAGAAAGTGGCTCGGACCAAGCCGAACACTATTCCATTCCAGTGCTCGTGCGCAGGACAGGAGAAAGGCCAAGGGTATATAAAGAGAAAGACAGTGGAAGTGAGAGGGACGGTAAATCCTGCACATGCTAACGGTGTCAGGTCTATTCAAGTGTCTGTGTGTGTAAATGCATCAGGGTGGCCGAGAATTGGACACATCTGCTGTGATCAGAAGAGAGGTGTGGCGCTGCAGACCTCTAAGTAGCTGGATTAACCACTGGCCACGGGGCTATTGATGTTATTGAGCTAACAGGTTGATGAATGGAGTCCTTCTGCAAAGGTGTATGAGTCTGCTGCCGTAGCTAGTTAACGTGTTCACAGGACAGGCGGTGTTAGAGAATATTGAACCTGCAGCAATTAATTTTGAAAGCAAAAGTTTTTTGTTAGGCAGCCTTTGATTATTTGGGGGACAGTCAAAATTTGCATGATTAACAGGAAACATGCCCTAAGGCCACATATCTCAACTACCCTTGGTTAACATTGATTAATCCAAGTGATAAAGGTTAACCTGCCATCTGTTGTCAGAAATTATCACCATAAATTATGAGTAGGCCTAAATGAGTGAGAAAGTAATCAAGATACATTGATTTGTTACATTTAAAGTCCACAGTATACTATAGGGACAATATAGTTAAAATAATTTCTTCATGCTGAGCATCTGTTTGGTTTTGTACAGCATCACTAAACTGAGAGAGGAAAAGCTTGACAAAATGACAAAAAATATCCCATTCCGACTCTCTGTTTTAACTGAGTCAATTAGACAGTCAAAGATTCACTCCAATTATTTCCTTAATCTAATGTGCCGGGTTAATTTTCTTCTCTTAGCACAATATGTAGTCATTTGGGGAAGCTTATAGTGAATGAGATATCCAGCAGGCTTTTGTGTTTCTATAGAGAAGCTACAATGGTGCAGCTAGCCTAGGAAGTCATTTCACATTCACTCAGAGTAATTACTATGGCAAAGTGTTTATATATCAATCATCAGTGTTTTGCTGTATAACATAAAATGCGATTTATTACTTTCCTTTCCAATTCTGATTCGGGGAGGACAAAGCTGCTGGTCCACACATGCACCTGTAGAGGTAAACAAACAATATCATTTTCCTCAGCTAACCTCAGTCTTTCACTTCCTTGTGTGCAAGAGCTTGTCTGCTGTACAGTATGTGGATACCCACACTTGCATGTAAATACAATACTATTTCCATGCAGACACACATGTATGTACGTGAATACACACTATCTCACTGTCTAATCAAACAGGCGGCTTTTCTTTTTTTTCAACTCTTTGCATGGCTGAAGAGGTTCCCGAAGGTGTTGTTTAGCTAATCCAATGATAAAGTCAGGAGGATTTTGCATATTAGTCTTCCCATTCCTCCTCTCTGCCTGACAGGGGAGTGACTAGATTCAGTCAGCTGAGCTCCTCCAGTGAACTGCAAATCATTTCCCATTCAGACAAGCAGTCCTCCTGACCACAGCTGACCCCGGATCCTCCTGGTTCCAGAAAGCATATCTTTTTTTTTTTTTTTTTTTTTTTTCCTACCACCACCCCCCTTCTTCGGAGGACAACTTTATTTTTATTATAAAGCAATATATTTTATATACACATATGTCAAATTCTGATTTAGAATTACATTCAGTGCATTAACTGTTGCCCCACCGTAACCATTCACCCTGTTTTAGTGAGACCCTGGATCCATATAAGGGCAGGGGGGATTAAAGCACCACGTACGGAGTGTAACACGTAACACATAAAACGCGACAAGGTGACGAACAGAACAAAAGCATATCTTGATCATCTGCATGACACAGTCTTAACAGACCACACCTGCCTCCTCTTTGATATACAGGCTTGAAGAGAAATGAAAGCCAAACACCAGTTCTGGAAACACAGACACTTGAGGACAAGCCAATGAGATGAAAGACAGAGAAAAGATCCAGAGTTGTAAATAAAATTGACCTGGTGAACAGTGGGACGAGTTCATCCACTATGGAAATAATCTGTTATTGTCCATCAAGAAAGCACAGAACAAACATTCCAAGGAAACATTAACTTGGCTCCCAAACAAAGCCATCAGGCCAATCAGATACAGGTGATATTTCAAAGACTGTTGCCTCAGCAGTTATTTCTTCTTTACCTTGTCCTGACCCAATGTAGCGTAGCTTATCTCTGTTGGCTGAGACAGATTTGGAAGAGGCTGCCTTATGCTGATTTATGATTGTATTACTCTTATTACACATTTATTACGTTTTGTGGTTCAGATGGGAAATTCAAATATTTTCCACTGCGAATGAAAAGTGACATGTCTTTATAAAAGCATACATTTTGAGGTTATTAAAGTGTTAGATTTAGCTTAGAAAGTTTTGTTAATGCAAAAAAAAAATCTTTTGAATTGGTTTGGCTGAGTTTATTAAAAGAGCAATGTTACAATCTCTGACTAACATTTGTCATTTCACACACCAAAAATATTGGAGATCCATTATGTGAAGGTCAGGGATTAAGGTTTACCACATTTCCTGAAAGAAAACATAATTAACTCAATTTACTTATTATTTGATTGTTCATCAACTACAGTGTTACTTTATCAATTGGACTCAAGCAGGTTATGCATTAGCTGACCTCTCGTCTAAAATAAGATTGTTTGCTTAAAAAAACCCTGAAATTTAGAAGAAGGAGAATCATTAAGGACAAAGGAAAGTAGTAAAGTATTCAAAGAGAACAGGAAAACAGTTCCCCAAGTCTGTCCCTTCCTTTTGTTTCCTTTTATATCTCCTTTCACTACAAACAGCAGGATCTTTGAAAAAAAAATCTGAGAATAGCTGTGAGGAGACAGGTTGTCAGTGTGTTAACCACAGAAATTAATTTCCTGAATAGTAGCTTTGCATGTTGTTTGTGGGGTTACAATGGTGGGACTTGGACAGGCAGACAAGACTCCTGGAAGCTGGTCACGTACGCCTATAGGCACAGGCACTGGTGCACACACACATATACACTTGCTGTCTGGCACTAGTGCTGATGCCAGTGTATTGTTCAACATGTTTAGTTTTGAGATATGAATCCTGCCTCCTTTTGATGAAGTCATTTCTGGCTATAACTGAACTACATCACAAAAAAGCAACAAAAGAAAGTTTGAGAGGCATGCATAGTTGTCACGTAGCTGACTCTAGCCACAGTGTTGAGATGTAGACATTTCGCTAATTACACTGAGGACATGGAGCCAAATACAATGAGCTACATGTCTGCAGTTATGACATTCGTATTGAGCATGGAACAGGTCATTCCGAGAGTGCTACAGAAAACCTGAAGCTTACTCAAAAAAGCTTTTCTCTGTCTACTTATTTGTGCTCCAACCATGAGGATAGCTCAGAGAATTGGGCTTTGGACTGGAAAGCCGTTTCCTCAAATCCCTGAGCTGGGAACATGAGGGCAGAGCAAAAGAAAAAAGCCAGCACATTCCCAAGTAACTTTTGTGGAAGTGAACCTGAGCAAGGCAATTAACACCCGGCTGGTCAAGTAGAAATGCTCAGTGAACAGTCGGGAAACCTTGGCTCCCAGAGGTGCGAATGTGTGTAACTGAATGTGGGTGAAACGGGGCGTTTCTGAAAAGCAGCCTAGCGCGCTCGGTCAAACTACCAAAAGTAAATAGAGGAAAATAAATAAATAAAGCCTGTTTTTCAGAGCCCAGCCACAGCAGTGGAAGCACTGTCATGCTGGTTTGAAAAAGATCCCCGAACACTGTCTGAGCACAGTGGGGAACGTTGCCTTGGCCTACATCCTGTGCAAATTCACCCCATTTCGGTTTATTCAAAACACAATATTCTCATTACGCTCAGTTGGCTTGCTGCACTGTCATTTCATCTTGCTTTCCGCACACCAGCACATTAGCCCCTTTGGTCTAGTAATGTTCAGAACATGACCCATAAAGGACCATTGTAATGTGTCTCTGCCTCATTATTGCCAGGTCAGTGTATGGAGCAACACAGGAGAATAGGGTGCCTCGTATGGCTTGTTAATTCAACACCTCACTCATTCAGAGAAGCATTTGTACAGCTGGCCTTCTGAAGGGAGTTCAAACTATATACTCCTACACATGCAGACACATAGATATGCAGTGACAGCACACACACGCACACGCACCACGCACACAACACACACACACACACACACACACACACACACACACACACACAATCCTAGTCCCTGCTCTGACATCACTCCACACCACTGGTTCCTGCCCAACCTTCAGCCCCCACCTTGGGAAATCACCCAGAGCCTGTCCAGCCACCAGGGCGTGAAATACACACCCCTGGAAAGCAACCGAGGTGGGTGGAGGGACTGGGCGGTCGGGGTGGTGAGGGGCCAAGAGGTGGCGAGTAGCAAGTGTGAGATTTGGAGATGGAAAATGAGGGGAGAATTCAGTGAGGAAAATGCAAAGAGGAATGTGTGTGTGTGTGTGTGTGTGTGTGTGTGTGTGTGTGGTGTGTGTGTGTGTGTGTGTGTGTGTGCGTGTGTGTGTGTGTGTGTGTGTGTGTGTGTGTGTGTGTGTGACTGTTCTGGAGGGAGCGGAGGGAGGTGTTGATTGGAGGGTTTGGGTGGAAAAAGATGGAATTGAAGAAGGATTAAACGGACACTAGGTTTCAGAAGGAGGAGGGGAGAAAGGAGAGGCTGCTTTGAAAGGAGGTCTGGGGGTGCACTCTTGGCCTTGAGACTGGAGCTCCGTCACGCCTCAGGTCTCTGCGAGCCACTTGGGCCTGGTGCTCCAGAGGGGAGTCTGCCCAACCTTTGTTACAGTGGAGGAGTGGGGAGTGACAAGGCATACCGGCATGTCTGACATGTCAGAGCAGTTGGCTGGGAGACCCTGAAATCTTGTTGGGTCTGACACTGGCCATCTGTAGCTTTAGAACAGGGCTGGACTGTTTTAATTGATGAAAACTGCTCCAGGGAGGATGTGAGATCGTGCTTCAAGGGGAAAACAAAGAGCGGTCGGTGAATCAGGCGTTGATTAAATGTGCACCGAGTTATTTCAGCGAGCAAACAAGACCAGCGTATCCTTGGAGGAACGCTAATGGTAGCTAAATCAAAGTGAAGTTTTTCAGCTGAAAGACAAATAGAAATATGCATGATCAGATTTGAGCATTGCTCAAGTCCCCAGTTGGATGTATTCATCCTTATTCCGATCTCAAAAAAGAGCTCCCTTTAATGTCACCCAGCGAAGGGAAGTGATGAAATGGAGCAATTATGTATCCATTTGTGCTATTCAGGTGAAACCAGGTGTAAAATTTCCAATCTGTGCACCTGCTGTATCTTTAATTCATTGTGCTTTCTCACCAGTGTTGCCTGTTAGATGGTAATATCCAAAATATGGACAAACTATTACATGCAATAAATCTATTTTGCATTATCATATTGCTTCCAGGGGGGAGGATTGTTTTTCCTGTGTAGGTTTACCCCAGAAATTGTAATAGAGAAGATATGATAGCCAAACACAAACAAATCTTACAGAAGAAACATCACAGAATTGTTGAGGTTTGCTGTAATAAGAGGAAGAACACATTGCAATAAAACAAAATTGTCCTTCATCAAGAAGCAGCGTGCTTAATCTGATATCCAGACATTTAGGAATATGAGAAAGAAAACAATGGAGCATTCTTGTCCTGAATGGGGAGAATTACATTCTTTTGTGAAAACAGATAGCCAAGTCATCTCCCGTCGGGCTGCAGATTAATTTTCATTTTCCAAACAGTTTGTGCATATAAATATTCATGAACCACCTTGAAAAGCGATGGTCGGCTTTATAAGGCGGTCAGCGGAGGAACCAACAAACCCCCCTCCCTTCTCTGCAGCTGTGCTGATGAGGGGGGGGTTAGTTCATGATGAAAGACTCTCACTATCCACGACCTTTCCAGTCTAAAACAAAGATTTGCACAATTAACTACTTTTAAATGTCATCCAACTGCCAAATCTGCATATCAACGCCAAGCCTTGCATAGAAATTAAGATGTTTGTAGAGGAATCATTTTTCTCCCTTTTTCCGCCAAATAGGGTTTCTTCCTCATTTTAGCCAGGAAGGAAATGTAAATGTCAACATATCTTGTGTGGAGATCCTTCTGTTGCTAATTAACCTTTGCTGTTCAGAAGCTAGACTGAGCTCTGCCTAAACACCGCAATTAACTTCAGCTTGAAAGACAGAGCGACAACATCTACATGAAGCCATGGAATGGAATCACAGTGACTTCATTATCCTTGCCGAAACACATTCTCCGCACACCTCACTTTTTTTGAGAGTACTCATTGGTTGATATTTTTCCCCAGGCGGCAGGAATAAGGCTATTGGGAGGATGTCAATATTCGGTGGATTAACAAATCTCATTTCTTTTTATCTTCTTGAGGTTGGACAGGAAAGCTGGTTTAGTTGTAGCCCCTGGTGAGAGGCAAACCATTATAGAGGAATTCATACCCATAAATCTTCATACATCAAGCTGACGACTGCCTGGGTCTATCATGTTCAAGTTCAATTTCCAGATGCAGTGACTGGGAGAAAAATGTGTCCGTCTTTGACCGTCCAAAACAAGTAAACCAGCCAGTGTAATTCAAACACTCTCTTCTGGCGTTCTCTGTGGGTCTCGTCGGGGCCTAAACTGCACAGGCTCCTCTGGAGTCATGAATAGCAACACTGAGCTCGCTCCTGCTGCTCAAAGGCAGAGTCAGTTACAAAGTCAACCCATTAACATCCTCACTATTCAACGCTACGCTCTTTCCCAACTGCAGAATCAACACAGGTCAATAGGCAAGCAGAATACCACAGGCAGCTAGGCAAAATACCTCCTCAGGGTGAACAGTATATGATGATGGACAGGAAATGTTTTTCTTTTATATGTTGATAAATACTGAAGCTCTTGGAGCACTCAGGCCAGATGGAGACAAATGATTGACATAATTTCCAAGAGACAGGAAGAATCTGGGTTTGGTGAGGGCAGGGGTGAAGCAGAGGGATGTGCCAGAGTAAAGTTGATTCAGTGTAGGATGAACAGGATGAAGGGAAGCTTTGGCAGAGTAGACCCTCCACAGTCAGTGAATGGGAGCAAGTCAGAAGGAGAAGGAGACTCTCAAGGAAGGTATATGAGGCAAAGATGACCAACCAATGTTTCACCAAATACCGGTACTTGAAGACAAGAGTTTTTGGTATAAAATGGAGTGATGTTCCCAAACTAGAGATAGGGGCTGCACTGTATCAGATGGCTACTATACTGTAGATACCATCAAACCTCATCATGGGCACCACCATTTACTAGATCAATATGTTACTGCATGCAGTGTTTGCTCACAAGCGTCCACATCTTGTTCTGATGCATTACAACCACAAAGGCTCTGACATACTTAGCTCTTGACAGCGCACCAGCGCTTAAGGATGGTGGCTGCCATGTTCCTAGAACACAGCCTTCATCATGACCAAATGCTCTGTATCAATCTTTTGAGGAAGTTCAAAGGAGGCCCTAACTTTTCAGTCGAAGACATCCGTCAATGTCATCTATGATTAGGTCTTGAAAAATACTAATTTCTTGGGAAGACTAGACTAACGTCCTTGCAGGTCCGACATGACGAATGTC
Organism: Perca fluviatilis; assembly: GCF_010015445.1. Classification (NCBI taxonomy): domain Eukaryota; kingdom Metazoa; phylum Chordata; class Actinopteri; order Perciformes; family Percidae; genus Perca; species Perca fluviatilis. The sequence goes on from NC_053117.1 coordinate 24,580,603, forward strand.
CTGCATGGTCAGCGTTGATTCTTATCAGCACCTCATTAAAAATGTAATGACCACATGAATATTTACCAAGTTTAATTACTGCTCTCTATTGCTATTCTGCAGTGCCCTGCTCACTTTTTCCTTTCTGGAGGGCAGTCTCTCTTTCAAGTGCCAGACGAACGCCTCCTTCCACCTTGATGAATATTGCAGAAGTCTGAGGAGTGCGAGCCATCGATGGAATCCACGTCAATCAGCAGGAGAATCAATGGTATACACTCACATTTGCAAAGGCTCTAATTGGCAGCAGTACAATTCAACAAAATGCATAATTTACCCAAGAGAGAAATGGGAGTGGAGTGCAGGGAGATAACCTCATTTGTAGCAGAAATATATAAAAAAACCTGTCCTTCTGAAATCAGAAGGCCTTCAACAGATGGCAGAGGAGACCAAAGCAAAAGACAAAGGCCAAATTATTAATGCCTTTGCTTGTCAGGGCCAATGAAGTACAAGCTATTGAACAAGGGTTTTCTTGCTGGAGAAGTAACATTGAAAAAGTCACTAAAGGTCTTTTGACCCAACTGGCAATACCTGCGCCACTTCTCTCTCCCTATGTTATGCTGACATACATTATTAAATAAACAAAAAATCTAACAATGCAAATGCAATTACACCTGAGATTTCAGTGAACGTTAGATCAGAAGTAAGTGCAGAGAGGAAGAGGGAATGGTGGCCAGCAACATTTGTTGCATGGATACCCCCTTTATTCTTTTCCTGCCTGTATCTACACTGTCACTTTCTAATAAAGGCAAATGCAAATGATTGAAAAAGAGAATCTTAAAAGAATTGATCCAATTTTCATTTTTTCTTGTGCAAACAAAAAATAATTTTAGTCACACAAACAACAGCTCCTTCAGAAAATCTCAAGTGATGCACAACTTTACTAATAACAATCTGTTCAGTTTCAAGCAGCTGTAATGTTTTTATCCCTCTGTTGTGAACGAGTGTACAAACAGTTAAAGGGGGTGGACACAATATAATGAATACCTGTGAAATCTATTGTCATTCCAATAGCCCATTACTGCAACAAAGTCTACCTTGGGAGGATTATAATATTAGACAGTTCTAAAGAGATATTGGGAAAAATACATCTTAAACAAAATCACAAATTACAGCCTTAAAACACACCAGTGCATTCAAACAACATATTTCTGATGCAAAACTTTAAAATTAGAAGCAGTAATTGTTGCAGGGAGACTATGGGCACCTATTTTAACGATCTAAGCGCACTGCTTGAAGCGCCTGGGGCAGGGCATGTCCAAATCCACTTTTGCTAGTTTGACTGCGAAAAAAAGGGTCCGTGCACCGGGCGCATGGTTCAAAAGGGTGTACTTAGTGTCTTCATTAATTCATAGGTGTGTTTTGGGCGTAACATGCAATAAACCAATCAGAGTGTCATCTCCCATTCCCTTTAAAAGCTAGGCGCGTTTGTACCTTGGCGCATTGCGGATTTGCACTGTAATATTTTTATTTGTAATCTTTTGCATGTTTGTGTGCTGCTGCGCTTCCCTGTGTGTGTGTAACAAGCACAGTGTGCACGTGCTGTGCATAGCTAAGCCTAGGCGCATTTTACTAATTTGCTGTTAAAATAACAATGAAATGCTGCGCTATTGACTTTAGACCAGGTTTTTGTTGGTCAATGGCGCGATCACTTCCCGCTGCCTCAAGATAGCAATGTGCCAAGAATGCACCTGAACACACCTCCCTGTAAGACCAGCACGCCCATGGGTGCGTGTGCATTTGCTATTTAAACAACGTGGGTGCTGGATGGGAAATTGACAACTGCGTCGGTCTTAAACTAGCAAAGACACTTGTTTTTAATTATAGAACTTCAAGATGTCTTGTATATGCATGTGTATCTGTGTTTGTTCCATGTATTCATGCCTTTGACTGAAAATAAAACAGAAACTTGCTAATCAGAGTTTCCTATGCTTTTAATAAGATTAGAGAAAATCCCTTTAGCTGTGGCTCAAGTGAATTGCACCTCATGTTGACACAAATTGTGTTAACACAAAGAATGTATCTGGGAAGAACCAACTTTCGCATCCAGTTTGATGCTATCTCCCGCGTTTGATCACCAGACATGAAAATAGGCACATGAAAGAGATACTATTGTCAAAGAATGGGGACATATTGAGTGACAGCTTTTTAGCTCTTTGAGCCCTTTGCTGTCTTGCTCGTTGAAATTTGGAGACATCAAGCTGATGTCTCCAAATTTTGTTTCAGATGTGAAGCTCCTGTGGCAATATTTCTGACCTTGACATCAACAGTGTACTTTAATGGAAATGCAGGTTGATTGTTGTGTCATGGTGCTGAATAGAAAATACATTATCAATGCATGAGTATCTGTGGAAAACATCTTTATTTCTACCAATACAGAGGCTTCGGTAAGTCATACTTGCACATTCCAAGGCCTTTTGTTGTGATGGAAATCATGCTTGTATGCTTATTTGTATTTTACCTGAGCATACAGATGCAATCTGGGTTGAATTGAAATGTCACCATGACTACCATTATAGTCACTGTGGTTTTTGTGTTTAAATACAATTGATGTAATAACAAAACTGTAAAAAAACATGCAATAAATGTTCACGTTTGAATATCCTGCCTCCTGCCTCACTTCCACACATACAAAAGGAAAAGAGAAAAAAAGCTTGAAGTAGTGTTTTATTCATCTTCATGTAAATCCAGTCATTTACGGTTGCCTTGACAAATCAGGAATCAAGTGTGTCAACATCTAGCAGAGAAGAAAGTGCATATGGGGATTACAAAAGAACAGAAACCGAACAAAAACAGGCCGAGAGAGAAACTGTCCATCGGTTAAAGTCTACAAACTCTGAAAAGGGTAAAATGAAGGTGTTTTTAATTATCTGAAATCTCTATATGCTGTAGAAAGTTTACAGTTCTACTCAAACCCTAAGCTCAGTAAGCTATTGTTCATGTCTGAGTGACAGTGTGTGGAGGCTGAGCCTAGAGCTAGTTCACACCATAGAAAAATACCCTGGTTTTCTGCATTTTTAACTGTACACTACTGAGTTTCTATAGAATAGATAAAAAAACAATCAACTCTCTCCAACCAACTTCTACTGGCCCTGGTTATAGGCCAGGCCAGTTTTCTCTCTACATCCTACCCCACTAAGAAAGATAACTCCCTCATTGCATTGCTACATAGTTAATGTTACAAGTATATGCTCAAAACCAACAATAGGCTAAGTAAATCCCACACTGTAGTTATATGTATATATCGGATCAAATAATGGGAATATGGTATCAGATAAACTAAGATAAACATTTCTTCAGTAAATTCTGGGTCGATTTCAGTTCGCTAATTGGATGGCAATTACCTACTAACCACTTAAGGCAACGTTTCCTCTTACCTGTCATCATGGTGGTTGTGGTTAATAGTCTGATAACATGACCCAGGGTTTTTAAGTAAAGGCAACTTCTATTTCAAGCACTTCTTTCTGTACTGACTCAAGGTGATGTTCAGTTAACCCTAAATTTAAGCATGGCATAAAAAAACAGCATTGTTCCCAAGTCATACAGAGGCTCATTTCAACGGCAAATCATCTGTAGATTATATCTCTGTAGCTGGAAAAAAAAAACAAGATGAGGATCTCAAAAAAAACATAAATAAACATGCAGTTTTTGAGAAATAGTCAATGCTGTTTGCTTGCCATGAATTTTCCAGGGGTTTGAATCTTTCTTCTGTACCATGGTAATGTGCACATTAAGTCACAGCAAGGAGCTCCGTCCTTCAAATGGAGCCTCGTCAAACATCTCAAAATGTGTCCACAAATGCCTTTAACACTGTACTGAACATCCACGAAAGAAAGAAAAATCATCTAATTGGACAAAATAAACATCACAAATTTCTCAAAATGCCTCAAATGAGGTCTGAAGTTCTGGCAGCTCAGTTGTCTTCCGGTCTGAAGTAGTGGGAGGTTGCTTCCTGATCTCCAAGTCTCTGCTGTGGCTTGTGCGAGCTCGCTGCAGCAATTGAGTTCAGTTTGAAGGAAGTAAACACAGGAAGCAAATGCCATGAGCCGACATGGGTGCAGTGCTCAGGGACATCGGCTCCGGTTGGGGGTGACAAACCTTTTTTTAATCCATACTCGTTAAAATAATTCTTGTCCAACCATCCCTGAATGTCTTTGATTTAATTATCCATTAATTGGAACTTTTTCCCGTGCATCGTCTCCTCATGCATCTTTACCTTCACTCCATCCAAAGTGATAACTGACAATTCAAAAATGTATGAGGCTTAATACTCTATGAACTGAGTAACACTCACTTAAAGTAGATATCAAATGACACTTGTTGGTGCACTCTTTAGCACCAAAACAAACTAGTCACTCAAGGTTCTGGTCGAAGAAAGTACACTATATTGTTGGATGTAATCTGGCTTATTAACGATGATGATGATGAGGACAATTCAGTCAATGATTGGTAGAAGTATGATGTCTCACTTAACTTTAAAATACCAAGAGGCCCATCTTTGAGTTAAATTATTAAAATGATAGATTTGTTTCAAATGAAACAGTTGATGAACTAGACCTTTGTCTGTGAGTGTGTAGCTACATGTTCACATGCATGTTTGAACAGTGGATGAGAGGCAAACATGACTGAGCTGCAAATATTGTGTATGTGTGTCTGTACACAAAAAGGGCCTCTATGTAGCTGTGTGTGTGTGTGTGTGTGTGTGTGTGTGTGTGTGTGTGTGTGTGTGTGTGTGTGTGTGTGTGTGTGTGTGTGTGTGTGTGTGTGTGTGTGTGTGTGTGTGTGTGTGTGATCCAGCAGTAGCTACGAAGTGTTCGATGTGTTGGGGCTCCAGCCCATTTGATAAGCTCTCTCCAGGGTTCTCTTGCAATCCTGCATCACCGTGCTGAAAACAATGTGAGGGTACTGGACCACCAGCCTCTCCACCGTCTCCTCGTTCACCTGCAAAAAAACACACACACACACACACACACACACAAAGATGATCAAATGATCAGACTCACCTCATTGACAAATTTAACAATACTTATTCTTCTAAACATTAGGGGATGTGGGCAAATCAATGTCCACTTACTCACTCACTTGTTTTCCAGAGCTTTTGATCACATGCTCTTCCATCAGCAGAGTGTCATAGAATTGTGGATGTTTAAACTCTCCATTATTCTAAGCCTTTGCAGGATGAATAGTGGAAAGTTTAAATACCTACACTTGATGACTGAGAAAACTAAATCTGCTGATGAAGACCATGTGATGGGGCAGAAAGCTCCAAAACAACTAAGTATGTGGTTCTTTGAGTAGGGATTTTTTTTTTGTCAACTGCTGTTTCCGATGTCAAGAATTAACTGTCAAGCACAAATCAATGTGTTTCTTTTTCTCATGTTTGCTCTCTTTTGCCTTTTAATTACAGTATGACCAGTTTTGAGTCTTAAAACAATAGTCAGGTGCCCATATGTACATTATTTACACAAGTAATCATTCCTGCTTTTCATACCTCCATTATCAACCACAAGGTTGCTTCATAATGGGGGACAAAAACTCCAGTCCATGTGAGTTAATCAAATGAAAGTGGTATCTTTTGAAGTAACTGTCGCTTTAGTACAGAATTTGATCAATTAGGTCCATTGTTCAGCCCTATGTTAACACCCTGAGCATATCATGAGTCAACCAATCAAGCACAATTTCAGAATCATTCATGAGTCATTCACTCAGTATCAGCAGATTTCAAGGGAGTCTTGAGTAGATGTATTAAGAGGCAATCAGCTTAAAACCAAATAAATGTAACAGAAATATTGCTTTAGGTCTAATAAATAAATTTTTAAATGAACCTAATTCAAAAAATCTGTCAACCATCTCTGCATCGCCCTAAGATGCCTTTAGGGCTGCAACTAACGATTATTTTAATAATCGATTAATCTGTAGATTATTTTTTCGATTAATCGATGAATCGGTTAAAAAAAACAAAAAAGCATTAATTTACATCAACTCAATACATACATACTTGTTGTTTTAGTTAATAGTTGTGTAAAGGTAAGTAACCCAAATAGCAGATACAGACAAGACACAGAGACAGACAGACAGACACGCAGACACACACACACACACACACATTAAATTATTACCATCATTGTAGTAAATGCAAGTTACGTTCATTTATACACCACACACTAATATATTTGTCAACAATAACTGATATGGGACAAAGCACATAATATATACATGACAGATTGAAAATGAATGGGCCAAAAAAGGCGAGTGAATAAAACCGTGACTTTAGTCTTGCAAACTATACCATCCCTGCTTTACTACTGTTATTAACGAGCTAACGCTAGCTTGTCATGCTAGTAAGCTGGATAACGAGTAAACGGCAGCATTAGAAGAGCTACTGGAGGGACGTTACGTTCCTCACTTCAGAACGGAACAGAAGTAGGATAGTGTAGTGACTTTACCCTGCTGTTGAACTCTCTTCCTCCTCATCAAGGACTCCAACATGTTTACGTTTTAGGTGCTGACTCATCACCGTGGTGCGCCCGTGCCATGCCGTGTCGCTTTTTCTTATCTTGCAATTAACACGTTTTTGATTTATTTACTGTGAAATGCTCCCACACCTTGGATGACTTAGGTCGTACTGATTTCTCTGCCTCCGCCGTGTGTTTCAGAACAACGTTACGGGCCTCTCCGGTCTCTCTCCGTATTTCCTTCTACCCCCGCTCTGCTCTTTCTTTTCTTTCGCTCCGCGCTGCTCCTCTCTGCGCTCAACTCAATTTTTTTTTTTATCTCCGCGACTGAGTGGCATAATAGTTGCGCGACACAACGAATCGATAATGAAATTCGTTGCCAACTTTTTTAGTAATCGAATTTGATCGATTTTATCGATTCGTTGTTGCAGCCCTAGATGCCTTATTAAGATAATCAAGAAAACACAGATTGAACTGTTAGTGCCCTATCAAAATGGCAGTGCACTAGACTAAGGAAAGGCAATTTCTAGTATACAGTGTATGCACATACACAAACAATTGGACTATGGCAATTGGTTTAGCACCAGAGGACAACTGAGCTCACAAGGCTAATGAGGCCTTCATGCTCTCGGGGACTAGGAAGACAAGCAGCTAATAGCCACTCCTGCACTTCTTTGCCAGTCTTACAATCTGTCCGACCATCACTGAGAGCCAACAGTGAAAAAAGCCTGAGAATCTGACAAAGAGCAGAGGCAGAGTAACCCTGGAGACCTTGAGGGGTTAACCGCAACCCACCCAGAACCAACCCCCGCCCACCCGCGAGCATGACACTTTCCAGGGGAAATGATGTATAAACACTCACACACATGTTGAGCACACAGTCATCCGTTGTTGCCAAAGCAGTGATAAAGTGTTTCACAGTTTTCCCCGAGCTCATTGCCCGAGAGCCCTATGGTTTCTGTGTTTTACGGAAGAAAAGTCTTGCCGGGTAAGAGTTGCCTGGCTCTTGCTCAGCTTATGATCTGCTTTGGTTGTCATTTTCTGTCTAATTCCTTCTTTCTCTTCATTGAACACAATTTCTTTAAGTGGTGGGTATCAGCAATTCCTTGTCAAGTAGAGACATTGAGAAAACAAATGGACAGACAGAGTCCCTATAAAACCAGCAGAATCAGAGAGAAATAAGTGTGCTTGAGTGGACAGAACACCGATGCTTCTCAGGTCACAGAAGGAAGATGGAAACTGCACGGCATAAGTGAATTCAAGAAAACTAAAAAACAACAACAGCCTTCCTTCTGACTGCAAAAGAAAGACACACACATACATACATATATATATATATATATATATATATATATATATATATATATATATATATATATATATATATATATATATATATATATATATATATATATCTCAGACGATCAGACGATGCAAGTAAAGTCTGAGAATAAGCCAAAAAACTGTCCTGCCTCAGTTCTCTCTCCAGTCAGTGTTAATGATAAATACAACAGGGACTGGGAGAAGGCTTTTACATTTGAAACAGTAGCTGCTGAAAGGTGCATTAAATTGGCGGGTAAGAGTGGAAATGAGAAAATTCCAGCAACACTTTCCATGCTGTGATCAATGATTCATTAATACAACAGTGTTTCAGGATATTGCCATGCATTACATTTGGATGGAAACTTGACTAATGACAAGAGATTTCAACAAGTTGCCGTAACTTAAAAGGTAAAAAATGGCCATTTTCGTTTTTCTGTCATATGGCTACATCTGCTTCTCGATGGTTTAGTGAGGCTGAGATGGTTATTTTTCGGGATGTAAATTCTGTTTTTTTTTTTTTTTTACATTTGATGGACATAATTTTTTTATACTCATCCTTTGCACAAAAAAAAGAAAAGAAAAAAAAGTAAATTTAAATAAGTGGTTTATGGATTAATGCTTTCTCTCCTTTCGCTTTCTTTATGTTGGTATTCTAAACTCCGGTCGATTCAGGAAACATCCTCAGAGCTAGAACCGACAGCCAATTTATATTTATCTAAAAAAAATTCCCACCACACACTCAACAGCCATTTAAATTCCAGATTCCTTACGTGCACATGTGCACACAACGCTACTTTGCAGAGGCACCATACCTGTGTCCAGCGCTTAGCACCGCCCAAGACGATTGTGATTGGTGTAAAGAAATGCCAATAAACCAGAGCACATTTTTCTCCTATCCCAGAATGCTGTGTGGACTGGTCAGACCTTCCCCAGCAGCGCTGTGGAGATAGGTCTGGCAATGCAAGACTAGCTGATGCTGGATCTACCTCGCACCTGGGTTTTTTTTCATTATTTTTGGGGACATTTAATGCCTTTATTAAGGAGTGGTAGTGGAGAGATGACAGGAAATAAGGGAAGCCTGGCCAGATTTGAATCGGGGATGTTACAGTTCATGGTCAGCGTCTTAAGCTCTAAGCCACGGGGTCTTTCCAGACAAACACCTGTAGTTTGCCTACAAAGATGGCCGCATGTTGCTTTCACAGAGGACCAAAGCAAGCAAGTTAAGTTTGTTTTGACATATAGCTGAGCCTCATTAGCAGATAAAATGACAAACCCCTGATTGCCTTCATAACATATTATGCTATATTCTTGAAAAGAGAATGAAATATCCCCCAGCTCGTTAATCAGGGCTTAATTACAATTAAAACAGATCTAAAGAATAGACCTGTCAATGTGATGGGAGGCCATAACATTCATTAATGCTAATTTACTGCAGCTCCACTTGCTGAGCAAACAAGGCTCACACAAAATGACTCCCAATCAAAGAGCTGAATCATTTCCTAATTGCTGGTTGCGGCAACACTAAATGTTTGAGTTTCAACAAGATCACTTTGATCGAAATCATGAAAAGAATAACTATTGCACTGACCTTGTTGATAATACTGTATGTGCAGTAAAACATTGCAAAACTAACGTAGTTTAATTTTTTTTAAATGTAATTACTGTCACATGCAACATTTTCAAATGATTGGAATTCAAATCTTATTATGGCAGAGGCAAAAGCCAATCAAGCTTGAATACAAATGATTTTACTATTTATCAAATCCAAGCCTGTATGCATTTTAAATGGTTACAACACAGCACAGAAACTCCTTGTCCCTGGATTGATTAATTGGCATCTTAGAATGACATATGCCTGCGCTCATTTTTAAAAATATTTATCGCCTGTGGATAGAAAATCTTCTCGACAGAAAATCAGTTGACAGAGGCATTTATACATCACAGCATCCATTAACTCTTCTCCACTGAGTTACTGTAAATCTCTTCAGGGCTAAAAACAACTGAGGAAAACCCTCTCCTAGCAAGTTCCCAGAGTTCACAGCTACAATCCTTCTTCAAGAACAAGGCTCTGTGCCCTTTGCATGGCTCTGTGGTATGTTGAACGAGACGTGATGACATCACCACACCTGCTTGGTATTTGCTGCTCAGAGCTGATGTTAGACATGAAGGTCAGACCAAATGCTGTGGGTAACTGGCTGGCACAGAGGCTAGTCTTCTGGTTGCAGCAGTTGTGCCAGTGAATTCTTGAAAACCGGCGATTCAGCGGTTTTTTGCTAGAGTGTAATTTTGTTTCTGGGCAAAACTGTGCTTAAAGATATTGTGTTGCTAGGCAACATAGGCTTAAAAATGCTACAGGAAAACACTGGGGCCTCTGGTGTCAGGAATGGTGCTTTAGAAATAAAGCTCAGGCAGGGAGTTTTTTTATCCCATTGGAGTCCTCATCCAGTGTACTACTGTACAACCCCTCCTCCCAACCTGCTGCCAAGTCTGTCGGAGAGCCATATGATAAAGCATACTCACTACTCACTGATGATTCTAATCTTTGAGAAGCATCTGGGAGTGCAGCCACTGCTATCTGGAGCGAGGCCTATACTTATGATATTTTCCCCCATTTTAACATCAAAGATGCAGCGCTGTAGATCTAAGTGCGGAGTAATGCATGGTGACGGGTAATGTGCCGTTGTCAGGGTTTACGAGAGGGCGAGAGGGAGATGAGGGGAAAACAAAAATATGCATGTCTGATATGCTGCTCAGCAAAAAGCACCTTTTATTCAAACATGCTGTACAGTAAACATGAATAGTTTACAGGGTTGTGTGTGTGAGCGGCTGTTGACAACCGCTCCACAACTTTCACATGTGGCAGCTGGAGGTAAGTGGCGGCGAGTTCCAGAGCTGACCTCTGCTCTCTGTTGGGAGTGCTCTTATGTGCTCTCTTTCTTAACAGTGAGCTATTTTTTAAGTCTGATCCTCTGATGCAAATGCACTCTATCACTGTGTAAAATATACATTTACCGCAAGCGCTGGGCCCTTCCCCTAGTAAGCAGCGCCGTAAAACACGTCGTAAATATGACTAATGCAGCAGCAGTTCACATTCTCAGTGGGAAAAAGAAGAACAGGGTCGTAAATCGATAATCAGATACACAAACACGAAGATGCATATCATATTAGACCGGCATGGTGAGAACACCCTCTGAGTGCTCCAAGCAATCAAGGGAGGGAAATGGAATAAAGAGAGAGGGAGAGAGTTTTAAAAAGATGGCCTTTCGCTCCTTCTGAATATATCAAACCCACTGAGGGCTGTATTGTATGCAACAACAATGACCGTGAAAAAAATGCAACTAAACTTTGACTGTTGATAATGAACAATTTAGAACTGAATTTAAATGAATGCAGAAAACTGCCCTTTTTTATTTCCTCTGTGTTTTTATTAAATTGAGCACAGGTCTGCAGGGTTCTTTTTTTCCCCTCTTTCTTTTTTTCTACTTTCCCTACATTTTCTTTGGCCATGTGGCAGCCATTGCTAGTCCCAGGCCCATAAAGAGAGACAAATACCCCCCATTCCCTGTCTACTCCCATGTAGAGAGTGTATCAGTCAACCAGTAAATACATTTGGGGTAAATGTTTAAAAAGCCTGTTTAGGCAGCAGAAGAATGCAGTGCATCAGGTCTTAGTAAAAGGCAGCTTAAACAAGTCTGGATTTATACAGGCCAGATTTATAGCCTTCTTTAAACTGCGCAGAGGAAAAGCCCCAGTGGTAAAGTTTCTAAACGAGTGACTGGACAACTGAAAGATAGTTCTCCGTCTCGGGAGAGGGAGAAGGAAGTAGGGGAAAGAGGAGTGAATAGAAAAGAAAGGAAAGAAAGCAGAGGATTTCAGAAGTGTAAGGACAGAAAAGTGATCGCCACAAACTTATTCTGAAGGATTCAATATTTCTAAATGAACTATCGATGCATTGGCTTGGAAGCTTAAGGAATAGACTGCTCTTTACCGAGGAAAGCCTGAGCTCAAACATTTTGATTTTGTCTCAGAAAGCCAAGCGACCCTCACAAAAATCTGCAGTGCATGGCTCTGAATGTACTTTTAGAAACCAGGTCAGGCACCGCTTGCTACAACTGAGGTCTGGACCCGCTCACACACCCTCATCCCTGCACAATATCACACAGCAGCAGAACTGGAAAGCAGGGTGTCAGTGCATACACTCACTCACTCTCTCTCTCACACACACACACACACAGAGGAATGGGGGCTCAACTGAAGAGGGTCAGAGAAAGAGGTTCTGGAGGCCAGGTTTGTAAACCCCACACTCTATCACGCGTGACAAAGGTAACTTAAGGAATGTGTACTAGGCTCAGCCCAATCCCGCTTTTTACGCTGGCCTTCTTATCTCTGCAGACTGGAGGAAAACATTCCATAACTCAAGAGGCTTTCCACAATTTATCTGTTTGTCTCGGTAAAACACTATCACAGCTACATCTATTTGGTAGAACTAAAATAAAACTAATTAACCTGGTAAGCCACAGAGTTTCATTTGGGTAACATTCCTTTTCTTTTGCATTCAATACTTCTAATTAAGTGCTATAAGGGTAAAACATGCCACACCATAGCATGAAATGATGCTTTAATTATCTGTCACCAGAATATGGGTGCGACCACAAAGAACCTTTGTCTTACAAATAAGGTACAGTAGGTTATATGATATTATCACACGATAGATTTATTCATCTTTTCACTAAATACGTCATACACATATTAGATAGTTAGATAGATAGTTATCACATATTCACTAGTTACTAGTTCCTAGGTACCAATTGGCCAAATCAACCCGGATCAAAATGATGTTCAGTGATCGAGTCCAGGTAGGGTCCCATTCTATTGCAGCAGATCTTAGGGGTGTGGGTCAATATGTCTAACACCCGTGTAGATCCCTGTGATCTCTCTATTAGCTCTGATCACAGAAGATTGGGTTTTTGAAGCTGAAAAGATGAAAATGAAGATGAAAAGTAAAGTGGTCTGTTCGAGAAGACCACATTTTGGATCTATTTCGGAATGACTGTCCTTGCAGATGAGTTTTCTTCATGAATAATATTATTTATTATTTATTTCTATTAATATTAATTTAAGCAATTTGGGTTCAGGTGGGTTTTCCACCGGTATGTTTCGGATTGGGTCCAAAGTTTCGGACCAATGCAGACCTCTACTCTCAGCTCTTTTACCACACACAGTAAATCTGGCAAATAGATAACAAATTTGGAGTAAAAATAAATCCAATTGTCCAAGAAATAACCTTTAGCATCACTCAACTTTTAATGTACAGTATTTAAATTGATGGCATTGTTAAAACAAACACAGAGAGAAATAGAAAGAGCACAGGGGAAAGAAAGAGACAAAAGTGTCGAGACTGACAAACACAGAGACACAACCAGAGACAGAGATGGTAAGCTCATGTCCCAGTCGAGGTCATATATTGTTGTCACTGGAGCACAACAAGATAATAACAGACCTGTTGAATGCCCTGTATACTCAGACCACTTCTTCCTCTTCAAATGCCAAAAAGCACAATGTAGTACGGTGGACACAAAACACACACACACACACACACACAGACACACTATAGGGACACATTCCAGAGCAGCTTACTGGAGGTCAGACACAAGCAGAATTCCTTAAAGATAATCACAACAGAGCTAATGTGCTTTATGTTTTTGCCTTGCATGACTCCCTTGTTCTTCAGCATAAATAAAGAATAAGGACAGCTTGACCCTATCCTCCGAAAGAACACCATGATATAAAATTCATAGTGACTCTTTAGAGCAAGGAGAGCTTGGATTAGAGTAGTAAACTCGTCAGTTAGGGCTGGGCGATATATATACATATGAAACAAAACAATTCAAAAATGTCTATAGTATATATTTTTCTATATCGTTTCTATTGCAATAAAAAAAAAAAAAAAAGCAGTGGACGAACTGCATTACGGCCATATTTACATCATTTGGACGAAGCTTTGTTCACTTTGCACTGAAGTTCTAAATAAAATTAGAAAATACTCTTTTCAATTGTCAAGTATTTCATTCACACAGAGTATACAAAAATAGGCTCCGCCTCGTGGTTATTTCATATAGACAATTTATTTATTGAATTTTGGCCATATCGCCGAGCCCTAGTCAGAGTTACACATAAGGCAGTGAGCAACGCTCAGTGATCTCATCTGTAAGCCTAACTTGTGGACACCACCTACTGCAGAGTGATTATTCTGAAATATGGGTTAATTCTGAATAATCAAATGAGAAACCTGCAAATAAAGTCAAGCACTTTTGTATTTAAAAGCTCAACAAAAGACCGTTAGTACACATATTTCAGCATTTGTTCTATTCGCTGTCAGTACAAGCACAAATCTTGACAGCCTGATGAGGATTTCTTTTGCTCTTGGGTGAAAACTGTTATTTTTCCTCAAATGTTCACTAAGCAGCCCCAGGTCATAGGGACGCTATTTCTGGCAAACCACTATTCCTCTGAAAAACTTATTCAAAGCTCTTTACATCCATTGGCTACTCTGTTTCCAATCAATTATAAAGCTGGGCATCAATCAGAGGCTTAATCAATACCTCCTAAAATTTCCCAAGCTCATCTGGATGTATTAAATTAGTACAGACACAACATTCAGTGAGTGGGGCTTCATTGTCATTAGCAATAAATAGCTAATTCATCACCAATATAGTCAGACTCTGCGCCTGCAGGCTGAAAATGAGCTGTGACCTCCTGCAGCCTGTCTCAATGCCTGAGAGAAGGAAAAACACATTGAGCCAGACGTTAGTTATTGCCCAAAAACATATCAGGATTGGCAAGTCTGAGTATCCAGGCCACACTGAGTCGTGTCTACTGTCTGTCCATGACTCCACAAGATTATGTTGACCTCCATTGTGATGAGTAAACAGCACTGGATGAGGGAGAAAGACAAGACACAGGGGCAACTTGAATGAATTAATTAAATGAACAAAAGATGTGAGCAGCATCCAAAATTCAAACAACCTTGGCTGTCCTTGCTTAGAGGAGGGTAAGGGAGGGAGAAACAGAGAGACAAAAAGAGGGAAAGGGGGTAAAAAATAAAGTGAGGACAAGATGGAAAGAAGCGCTATGTGAGTGTATGTGAGCCAGGTGAGGTCAGGTTTACATGTGTGTGTCTGGTAGATTTTTGTTGAAGGGCAATTCTGTGATTCCCTTCAGATACTCAGTGAACTCTGTCGATGTCTCACTTTATTTCACCCTCTCTCCTTCACTGTCCCTAGCTCGTGCCCTTTAGAAACAAGATGAAGGGATGATCAGGAGGCGGCTTCAGTTAAGACCGCCAATCAATACAACTCTGGGATGAGACTCCAAGATTACACTGAAAATCACAAATAGCAAATGACTCTTTCAAACTACTTTCTCGACTTTGAACATTCAAGTCTGACCAAAGCCTGGAAAATAGGAACCAGAGAACCTGCCTGTCGTGCACTTGATGCTGCGCACTCAGTATTTTTCTCCTAATTCCCCTTCGCTTTAGCAGCCTTTAAACGAAGAATCCCTGCCGCTCACAATAACATCAAAGAAAGTTTTGCTGAACTCCCAAACTCTCATTTCCTAAATGAGAGTTAAAATGCCTCCTAACTCTTCACTATACTTCATCTTTGTTTTCCTCACTCCAAACCTCCAGGCCCTGAACAATTAGGCCCTTGTTTATGTCTGCAAATTGCTGTGCCGTGCCTATCTGTGTATAGTCCCCGGCAGCTGGATGCACCAGTGGAACGACTATATTGATTGGGATGTCTGTTCTTTTAACAAGGTCTGTCTGGTTGCTCTATCCGGGGGTACAGCAGTGCTCATACCTGTTCCCTAAACGCCGCTCCCCCTCAGTTCAGGTAATGGGAGCACACCTCAAAACTGCTTACACAAAACACTTTTTGGAGGCCATTTGTAAAGGCATTAGCCAGCACTCATACCATTGTTTCTTTTTATCTAATTTTACTGTTATTTTCTGTCATTCATTAAATCTTTTTCTTTTTTTCCTTCAAGCACACCCCTCATTTTACTTTCTCTTCTCTCCCCTCGTCTCCTCCATTACTATGATAACTCTTACTCTCTCCACCAGCTTTTTTTCCCTGAAGGGGCCAGTAGCAGTCAGTGTCATTATTCTGCTAGTCCAGCTTCGTGCTGACAGTCGGAGTTTGCTTCCCTCTCTGTTTCACAACCTGGACTGCCCATTTGTTTTCATTCTAATGAAGTAGTGGAAAAGAAGCAAAAGGGGGGGGGGGGCGGGGGTGTAGATGAGAAGAGAGGAGAGGAGAGAGGAAAAATGAAAAAGGTGAGGAGAAAGGAGAGGAGGACGGAGACAATAGAAATGGGAAGGAGAGAGAATGGACAGGAGAAGATGAGATGAGAGGACAAAAGACATACATGTGAACAAGCTGTAAAAATGTTTCAAAAGAAAACATTCCAATGAGGCTGAAAAACTTAAAAATCCCCAAAGTAATACATCAACAGAGAATGTAGGCTTTAAATGTTCACAGTGGCCAGGAGGGCCCATTATAGAAAACAGAAACTTAACGCATATAGGAGACATATGAAAACAGCGTCAAGATAAAGAGCTGTTACACTGCACAGGGTGTTTCGGCACAAATCAACACCGCTGGATCCCTGTCCCTGTGTCTGGACGCTTGTCTTAATTTTGGGGTTAGCCAAAAAAAAGCTATACATGCTACAGCATTAGCATTTGGTGAATTTGTGAGAGTTTGACATGTTTATGTGTGTTTGTTTTTCAGCGTCTCTGTGTCTGCCCAGTCCAATGCGCAGAATATTGTTACTAGGTCGCCATAATTTTAGTTGACAATTACCTCAGTGCACTGATTTCACTACTCATATGCTTGGCCTGGATTAATACATAATGTTCCATTGTGTTTGTGAAAGTGTAGAAAGATAAATTCCTCCCACAGAGAGGACCTAACATTTAACAGAAAACTCTGGGGAGCCGGGCTTTCCAGTGACATACGCACCAACATATGCGGCAATGCCGAGGATCAGTTTTTCAGAAGATTAAGGCACTTTTTCCTTGAGTCTTTCAGCTGAATACTTCATTCGTCCTCTTTCATAGCTGAAAGAGGACAAAATGAATTGATTTGATTATTTTTTGGGTGAGTCTGGATCAATCGCATTCTTTTCCCCTCATCAGAACAGGGTCGTTTGGCCCTGAGGGCAGAGGGGTGTAATCATTTGAGGCAGGCGGAGCACGCCATTTGCCTAGGCCTGGAGGGGTTCTGATTTCAATGCTCTATTATAAGCTGCGTTAACAGCAAATAACATAAATTCTTCTCGGAGAACACACACTGTTACACACAGACACGTCGTATTTGAGCATGTATTAACACACTGAGACACAAAGGAAATCCTTCAGAGAGACAGGAAAGAAAAAAAGTCAGTGGGACAAACGCACACATTCCTTAATGTTACAAACGTATATCAACCAGCTACTGAAAGGAGTCTAAATAAGAACATATTCTGACAAATAGACTTCACTCAGATCTGTGCTTGTGCTAGGTCTGTGTTTGTACAGAGTTTAAAAAAAAATCTCAAATTCCAAAATGGCAGTCAAAGTCCACAAAGCAGTGGACACAAAATTCAGGCTGCCTGGCATTAAAATGTATACAGTACGGAAGCACGTTTGTATAAACTGTGACGAAGGAAATCAATCTTTCACACTGCTCCACATGAGGAGAGCCAGATGGATCCTGTTAACAGTTCTTAAATGAATTCTACACTTTCTAAGTCCTGCGACATTCAGGGAAGCTGTTACATTAAAATTCCCAGCGTTTTGACAATTCCAAACAAATTTACACAGGCCGAGCTGCGCTGCCGAGGCAGAAAGCTGACTGGGTTGTCCGCAATGTGTGTCAAGGTTATCACAAGACTGTATTTGTCTAAGACTGACGGGACCCAGTCTGAAACCTAACTCCACATCACTTAGTGTGGGAGGAAGCTTTGTGGGGGGAGAAGGAAAAAGTGAGGGAGGGAGAGAGGAAGAAATTGAGAGAAACTCAAACCATGATTTATTTTAAATAGCCAAATGGAGGCTGCAGAGGTTACCTGAACATCTGTAAGGCAGACAGGCTTAGACTAGCCCTGATGCTGATAAGGCTATGTGATTTTTACTGTGACATTTTTACTAGCCAGTTTTTTCTACCTGTATGGCAGTTATTTGTACTAAATTCCTGCAACATACACATCCTGAACAGAGACGAAGCAAAGTCCTTAGAATATTTGCAATATGTCCAAAACACTGTCAACACAGCTTTTACAAGAAATAACTGAGCCAAAGCACAAGCAAGTAAATATTAAGATGGTTCCTCAAGTGTGTAAATCCTGGGGCTGAGCTAAACAAATGAAGGCTGTTAAGGGTCAAGCTAAGAGTGTTAGGCCAATTAAAGAAAATACCATCCAAATCTAGAGAACACATTCTAAAGTAAAGTGGTTTTGCCTGGAATCTACTCCTGTTCTTGTCCTATGTTTTATAATAGAATGTATTCTTTAATAGTTGTTGAACAACTTAAAGGGTAACTACTGTTTTTTTTTTCAAGCTGTTTTTACTATGTTTTTATGTCTAAGTGACTGATGGGAACAACAATCTTTGACATTGGTCCAGTATTAAGCAAGATCGCTGCAGTCGGCAGCAGCAAAACATGCTACAATGTAAGTTATGGGGCAATTGTCCAGCTTGTATTTACCTTCACAAAAGTGCTCGTTTTGCCACTGACAGGCTCAGATTAATATTGTAAGTGTCTGACAACATTATGTAAATTATTTCTTAGGAGGTCAACCTTTCTGTTAAAGAGTAAGATTTTTTTTTAAAACATAAAAAACATCCTTGAAATTGCGTTCGCTAAACCCACCAGACTCCATATAAATAAACAGTAATTTTAGCATCGTAAAATACACTTCATTCAAAGTCGACAGAAACGAAATATAACTACGAAAAGACGTTTGGGTCGTCTTTCCACTTTTCCAACCATCACAACTCTAGTTGTGGTTAAAAATAAACACATAGTTTACCGATTTACATGTGAAAATATGTTGGCTCTTTACACGCTAAAAGTAATCGAGTCTGGGGTTTAGTGCTAGCGGCTTCAGAGCTGTTTCTTGTTAAACAGAATGGTCTCAAAGAGGTTTTAAAGGTCTATCTCTGAAGGGATCCTTTCCATAATTCTGTCAGACACTTGGAATATTAATCTGAGCCTGTCAGTGGCAAAACAAGCACTTTTATGAAGGTAAATAAAAGCTGGACAATTGCCGTATTGCCCTAACTTACATTGTGGCTTGTTTCGCCACTGCCAACTGCAGCGATCTTATACTGGACCAATGTCAAAGATTGTTGTTCCCATTAGTCACTTAGACACAAAAACATAGGAAAATAGGGTCCAGGTTGTAAAAAACTGTAGTTACCCTTTAAGAGCACAGAAGAAATATGTAATAAGTACTGCTGACCTTATATGCTGGTCAGTATGCTATCAACACTAGGCTGAGGAAAGAAAGATACAAACAGATGCACAGAGAAAGCTACGCCTTGCATCTTATTTTAAACAATGGGGAATTTAATAAAATGAGGCATGAGGAAAAAAATTCAAATGGAATTGTCAACATAAAGAAGAGATGCTGTGGCTGAGAAAAATTTAAAGTTAAGTAATTTGCACAAGTTCATTATGTGGGAACCTTGTGGAATTGAGAGTTATCCCCCAGCTTCTGCGTTTTCTCAGAACTGCATTAAGTGCAGAGATGAGATTAGTTTGCCCTGAGATTGAATTGGACATGCCTCCAGATTTTACTGCTGTGATACACAAATAAAGCATGATAACATTGCTAGAGGTCGAAATGTCAAATGCAAACCAGAAGAAAATCACAACCAAATAGAATGCGCTGCTTATACTAAAAACAATTTTGCAAAGTACTTTCAAATATTGATTTGGTTCATTTCAGAGACACAGCATGCAACACAGATTATAACCGCTGTGAAACCTATCAAATGTTTCACCAAGCAGTGGTCGAATTGTCGACATTGGTGCAAAGATTAGAGTGAAACCATTTTTTTTTTTTTATTATTATTTTTTTTTACAAATTGTAGTGTGTAATTTGATCAGATTTTTAAAGTCACTTGACATCCTCAAGCAAAGAGAGGAAATTAAGCAGCAGTGTGGCCAAAGGGTTCAGTTCTACAACAGAAAAGTCACACACCCAAATTGGAAAACAGCCAATAATGGCCCTGTCACAGTGGACTTGATAAAGATATCCAGCCCCTAACTGCGAGTTGTTTTGGAGAGGACTGTACAGTAAATTCCTAAATGTAAATTTTTGTAATATTCTATTTAAAAGTCATGGAGAAAACAGGAGCACCGATCTTTAGTTGAGGCGACTGAAGAATCTGGAGAGGCGAGCAGGAAAGCAGGAGGGGCAGGAGGTTTGAGGGAAGGAGAGAGATGAGAGTAGGAGGCAGAACATGGTCACTACTGCTGTCCCTGGGCTGACTTAAGGATAACCACAATTCTCTGCCTCTCACCTTTTTACCTCTTTAACTTGCTCTGTAGCTTTCATTTTCTCTGTGACTCATTTCTGTTTATTTGTTTCCCTCTGAGCGAATTTCGCATTACCCCCAGTGCTCTCTTCCTTCTCCTCCTGAAACCTGACTTCATCTACTATAACTCCCTTTCACACCTAACATAATGAAAAACAACTTCAATCAACTCAAAGTTTGTGCTAAGATTATTGGTCAGCCATGTTGCACACTCCTTTCAAACAACCCACAAGAAGAGCATGCTTAGGCTTGCTAACAGCATCTTTGCCTTCTAACAGTCCCTTCGTCTACATACAACAGACTTAAGAACTCTTTTATACATCAGTCTATCCTTCTGCTAAACCAAAATCGGTGGGATGCCAATTAAGATCTGAATCCAAGGATATCATGAAACATGTTTTGTTGTCATGGCTGTTGATGTGTTTTCATCTTTGCACTATATGTGTAATTGTTGTCTAAATCTGTATGTATTTTTCTTTTTCTTTTTTAGCGGAGCTGCTCGGGAAGACAAAAATAATAAAGTTATATTGTATCGTAACAACAAAGGTCTTTTCCCCACACAGGCCTGAACAGTCCTCACCAGCACTCCAGGCTCATTTGCAATGCTAAACACAATTTTAGGACTGGAAAGACTGAAAACTGAGAAATTGGTGAAGAGGACAAGCATGCAGTGAATTAATTCTGTGATTCAAAGCTGGTAATGTACCTGACCTTGGAAACTGTCAAACTCTTCTCTCTACTCGATTCACTCTCCATTACAACTCTAATTACACCAATTACAGCTTTATTTAGCTCTGTCATCCCCAAATTCCCCCTTCAGAGCAGAGGGAGAATAATTATTTATCTTTCTATCCTCCAGGCTAAAATATGAGTATGAATATCACATCTGAAGAAAGAGCTGGAAAGATAAATAAGGGCAGGGGGATGGGTGAATTTGTTACATTGGAACAGAATTTCAGTGATGATCTCGGGCAGGCATTTGTTAGGCATTTTTATCAGAAAAATCTATAGGGTCAACCTGGAGGCCACCCCACGCAGATATCACTGATTTTATAATGTAGAAATAAAAATGATGAGTTCCCAACCTGGTGAAAGGCCTTCACTATAAGTCAAAAATCTCTCATCCCTCCTTTTCTTCTCTGCCAACTTCTACTTGCACTTTTGACTGCACAGCAGGGGCTTTTAAATGTGTTCAGGCCGAAACCCAAATGTAAAATTCAGCCTCAATCTGAAAACGAGAGGCTCATTAAAACATACTGTTACACTCACCATATGCAAGCCCACCAGCATTGGAATTATGACCTGTGTGTACCAGGCTACATTACAAGACATCAGGCTGTACAATATCAGTATAAAGGCTAAAGTTCCTGAGTTAAGGCAGCTGCTCACTTTCCCGTTCTTGTGTGCCCTCATCCCACTCATGTCAGACTGAATGATCCCACACTAAGTGGTTGCATCTGTGTGGTGGGAGCTCCACTGAACCAATTGGTGAGATGGAGAGGTGGAGTTGTTACCATGGCACTACAGCTAAATGTGCTTCCATCAGGTTAGTGATTGGATGGGTAAGAGATCAGATGAGAGTTTGAGGGTAACTTTGGAAAGATCGTCCCTCTGATCCAGAGGCAAGTAGGTCTGAAAGGGGTCATTATGTCACTTTACTTCTGTTATCACCCAACCGGCTGATCTCATGGACATACTGGGCTCAGGCGGCAGTGGCTTAGCTACTCCACACGCTCTCCTCTGGATACTTATCATGGTCGGTTGCCCTACAGCCTGGGTCTTCTGAGGATTCACGTGTACGTGTGTGTGTGTTTGATAGTGTCTTTATGTTTATGTGTGTGCACCAGAGTTAAGCAATAGATATATACCATAAGATGACAGAAATTTGTCAACTACCATTTTCATACCATTTATACCAAGGTAACTGTCTCCTTAAAGTATCTGGGGCCAATATGGGCATTATTGCACATTATTTAACAGGGCTGTTTTCTGACAATATTGGATTTAATAATATTTATATTAAATATTTTGCATATGATTGTATTATTACAATGTATATTTTTATTAATAATGCATGTTTTTATCATGCAAAAAAAAAATACTGTATTATTGCCTAGTTCTACACAGCACAGGCATGCATACACACACACCCACAACAAAACTTAAAAGTGTGGTTAAAACTGTATTAAAGTAGGGCTGGAACTAATGATAATAACTTTTTTTCTTCTTCTGAAAATTCCCCCCAACATGTTTTGCAGTACATATCACATAAAAAAATCTATCTACATCTTTCAGAGTGTGTCACACATATACAGTATAGTGTACCGTCAGGAAACCAGACAGCAGCAGACATTATGGGCTGAGCCTTGTTACCTTGTCACATCTCATGAGGCCCAGGTAGCGGAGGGACTTGCTGCTCTGAGCGATTTGTGTGGCTCCCTGGTCTGTGATGTCCTTACACCAGCCGGCATCCACGGTCTCTATGGTACTGCTGTATTGGCCTATGGCTATCAGAGCTGTGGACACAGGAGGAAGACAGAGAGAGGGACGATGTGGCAAGTGGGGAAGGAGGGAGGGGGAGAAACAAGAAAAGGTGTTAGTCTGACAACCTTTCTCATGCAAATGTGGCAGCATCAGCCTCCCAAAGAGAGACACAGAAATTTGAGATGAAACCAGGGCAAGTCATCTGGCCAGCTGTGACACATATCGCCAATGTTTGCACAACACCTTGAAAATACACACAACACACACACACACACACACACACACACACACACACACACACAGGTAATAACATGCTGAAACACACACATGCATACACACAAATCTCACACACACCCGTGTTTGTTCAGACTGCTGCAGGATTCATCCATTAGAGCGTTGGCATGAGTCACAGCACTGAAAGGCAATGACACCGTGCCAGGGTAAAGTGTGACTCCATGCCAGTGTATGATTTAATTCAGCAGTGTGTGTGTGTGTGTGTGTGTGTGTGTGTGTGTTGTATAGGTATGTATGCACACATGCTCCGAGGTGTAACAAAGCCCCCAGACACTGACAGATATTTTGTTTCAGTGGTTACTTTTTACTCTGGCACTGTTTCTGCCCTGGCAGCAGTTAAACACACACACACACACACACACACACACACACACACACACACACACACACACACACACACACACACACACACACACGTGATGTTCTTTTGATACTGCCCTAATTTATTTCAAATTAAAATGTGCATCAGACAAACAAGATGAGATTAAATCTTTTGTAATCTGTCTCAAATAAAGACACACTCTGTTGCATTAACACAGAAACACACAGAGAGACACAACAATCTTTCTCATCAATCTTTGACCAGTCAATCGTTGGGCAGATGGAGGAGACCTGTGCTCCAGCAGTCGATTGATAGTGCTGCTCGGTGATCGATTGGCAGGGCTTTGTTCTCCCCTCTCTCACAACCATCACTAATGAGAGTGGGAAGGGAGGAGGAGGAGTGAGGGATGAGAGAAAGATGAAAGGAGGAGGGTAAAAACAGAGAAAGTCTGTGACGGCACCTTCAAATAGTAACTTAGCCCTAATGTTGTTTTTTCATTTGCAGAAATCCATTTTACTTTAAACTTTTTTACAAACAGGCTTGAGACATAAACGTCTCCACTTCAACAAGGAGGGAAACATTTGTCGTTACAAACTTGTTTTCATATTGAATCTCTTTTTCTCTCCCTTTCTCGCTTTATTACCAGCTCTTTTTTAGAATACCTCCACATCTAACAGTATTTAAAAACTGAAAAACTAAAATTATTAAAGTCACTGCTGTCTGCGTGTGTACATGTATATGCTTACACTGTGGAGCAGAAGCTTGTTCCCACTGGAGAAGGGAAATGAATAATCTCATGCTTTTTGAATCAAGTGCCTGTATTTAACCCTCTTTCCTCCTATCCAGCTGGAGCTATGTAATGCAGAGTCTCCTCTACACACACACACACACACACACACACACACACACACACACACACACACACACACACACACACACACACACACACACACACAGTGTACAGTATTTAACATATGTAACATATAGCTTTGGGCACCTGGAGTGCTCCACATGTGGTTCCCTTTGTGCTCCAGCATGCTCTTGGATGCCATGCATAATGGCACATTATGACTGAACAGGCAGTAACATGGCTTTGAAGCTACAGAATGTTTCATGTAAAACGGCACCATGGGGAAGAGGCTCTATCAGGCCAGATGGGTGAACAGCACACAAAGTAGCTATGTTGCTTTTGGACTAGTGGTGATCTGGTATAGTATTCTAAAAATGGGCACGCCTGTGTTTTTGTATGTGTGCTTGAGTGTTTTTGAGACTGGAAAGACTTCAAGTAGGTGAATGGCTCCCCATCCTGTTCCCCTTGTCATGTCCAATCACATGATCCCAAACTCGATTACCTGGGTTCAGACCTCTCGTCTGATGTTAAGACGCACATATTGCTGTTGTTAAAACCTCCTTGCAGGGAGATTGTGAGTTTTCTGAGGAGCAGGGAGATCAAATAAAAGAGGAGAGCTTCACAGTTAACCGAACCAAACAACAGAACTCCCTCTACTTCCCCTTCACCAACCCCACCGAGTCCCTGTTTCTTCCACTTCAACGTTACTTCTTTCAACCTGACAAAGTGAGAGGATCGAAGCAGACAGATGCCTACCACGGTGAATGTATAAGAAGTGCAAGTGAATACATTGTCCATGCATTTCCTGATTACTGTGCAGCACTCACCAAAGCACACAACCTCCCTAAATTACTGAATTACAGGCTCCAGACTCTATAGAAGTAGGCATGTGGCAGTTTGAGATAGCTGCAGGGAGAAAGAGAAGAGCAAATAACCCTAAACATAATTTTGTTATGCTCTCAAGTTGGTCAACTGGAGAGTCAGATAATGCCTTTGTCAGAACGAGCCAAGTGTTAAGCTATTTAGACTTGTTTAGTACTCTATCAACAAGCTCATCTGGTTGCCATTACAGTCTAATATCCCTCTGTGTGCTCTGCTTCTCTCCCTCTCCCTTTGATCCTCTATCAGGAGACTGTAAACCCCAACTACTTCTGGTGGCAAATGGAAATCATTGGCTACTTTTGCAAAGGAGAAGAGCTTTCAGGGAAACCTTTTAACTACAGTCGAACAGGTTTGTTCACCTTGTCAGAGATAGAGAGTGCGACTGAAGCTCAGTGCCTTTGTTTTCGAAGAGAGCAAATAGAAACGTACAAAAATGTGTAAAGGTGTTTTATTTATTCATGGTATAAAATAGTGAAACGGTATATAAAAAAGACTAGTATATATTTGCATAGTTACATATGAATAAATACACACAGATGCGCACAATACACTTAGACTCCCTATACTTTTAGTTTAATCTAAAGCAATTGTAAGTATAAGCAGAGCTAGGTATCACAGATATTAGAAAAAATAGGCTTATATTTTATTGGAAACACCTGCAGGATGTTTTTCAAACAGAGCTCTTTTAGCATGCATACATAATGTGCACTTCATTTGATTAATACTTTTTTAAATGAAAATAAAAATAAATTATTCAACATTTCTCAATTTGCTTTTTAGGGCAGTTACTATTAAAAGACAATGCTATTACCTTAAATTTAAACAAAACATTTATTTAAATATAGGGTTTTAAAAACTTTTAACTGGCAGTGTTTAAGGGGCCATAGGAGCAGGAAATTGTCTTTCCTGACTGATAATGATTTTCTGTCTGAGAAATAGATGAAGCGACATGCAAGAGAAGTTAAGGTGAAAAAGGTGGAGAAGTCAGAGGAGAAGAGAGGGGAAAATCCCATTCTGGCAGCAGGAGCTGTGACTGAGTGGTGACTACACACTCACAGACGGTAATGAGGACACACTCTGCTGCCCTGCCTGAAAATGGCTTTAGGATCTGGCTCTGTGTGTGTGTGTGTGTATGTGTGTGTGTGTGTGTACTCCCTCTTTAGTGTGAAAAGAAGCAGAGAGAGACAGAGATTGACCTTAACTACTGGATATCACTCATTTTTAACATGGCACATTTCACCTGTATTTTACTAAATCTGTCATTTGGGGATAAAACTATGTCATCATAAGGGAAACAGGTGGGGATCACATTTAAAACCAACTGCTCCAGTTTATTTAAGCATCTCCTGGGATTTTGGGCCAATTTATCTTCTTGTCAATCAATCACCGAACAATAAATCAATCAACTGATCAATATAAAGAGTGTCATGGACCATTTAGTGCCTTTAGGAACGGTATCCCTATCTCAAAACTAGTTGTAGACATTGCATCAATATCCAAGTGGTGTTATCAATGGCGTAGATCAAAATGCCTTTTTTTTGCCATCAGAATTTGGAAATAGTACTTCAACAAAAAGTTCCACATCAGCTGCAGCAATCATTTTTTCAAAAAAATGCCTGAAAGGGGCTCCTCTTTACTAAGCTAGTGTTATGCTTGCTGTAGTGTCTCCAGCGTGAGGGTGAGCGGTCCAAAAATTCGGTCATTACGTATTTTGCGCAAAGGCTCTGCAAGTTGTCAGTCACCATAACAAGCCCGCCCTATATGAGATAAACAGTTGTGACTGGCCCGACCAGGATCTGGCCGGCTGGAAATCTGTCTACCCCAGCTAATGCCTTGCAATTCTTTCAGTTAGACGTTCCCAGTTGGATCTTTTTCAGTTGGATTCAAGGTGACAAATGTCGAGCAAAGGTGATTAACAGAGTAAAACCCTCAATCTTTGGTGTTCCATTAACTTCTACGCTATCTCTAGACAAAGATTCATAACCTATTACTTTCCCATATCAGGCACAAGCCATTATCAAATGCCATAAATAGAGGATTTATCCAAACATAGGAGCGGCTCTAGGCTAAGGTAACCGCACTCCTAACAGCGGGGTCAGGAGTTGGTCAATCCTGTGATGACCGCAACGTGAGAAGAAACCTTCCTTAATCAGCTTATTCTCCTATCTCTGTACCTGACCCCAGGGGTTAAGCATCTTTTACAGGCTTATTAGATATTCACTTATTACATTCTCCTAAATGATGGTGTGCCATTACTGCTATCTTATTGCTCTGAAGCCATCCCTGTGCCTGTCTGCTGTAACCCTATACACCATATTTTAGCCGCTGATGAAGACAGAATGCTTACAAAAGAAGTGATGGTATATGGTTAAGATTTACTGTGGTGTAGTGTGTGCATGTGTGCATAGTGTGTGTATATGAATATGGCAGCAGGGACGACACAAAAAAGGCTTATTATGGCTGATGTATTCCAGAGAGCACAACTGTCATGTCTAATGTGAAAGACATTCACTCGGTTCTTTGTGTTGCGTTTAAAAACTTGGCCTCAGGTTTGCCCTGCAGTTCGCCCAAAACCAAAAGAAACCCCCTTTTCACTTCTCATCCTTTTAAATTGTACAAGTTACAAGGGATGCAAAAAACATTTTTTAAGCGGTTATTACAATCTGTATTTTTTTCCTCCTACTTTAGCCAAAACTCTGTACAAGTACTGACATGCATTTTTGCAAGAAAAAGGCCAAGTTGTCTTCAATTCTGCTGTATTTTGCAAGATTTCTGAAAAAGAAATGCCAATAAGGCTGCAAGACTCGAAGATACACCTTTCATAACTAGGTTTGGGCAATACATAGAAAAAATATACACCAGTGAGACGATATAAATACAGTGTTTCCTCTATTTTGATTTGACCGTGGCGGCCCCCCCACGGCAACATTTCTGCCCCCCACAGTATCAGAAATAGGGCTGCATTCTTAGAGTGCATGTCGGAGAATAGCGCGGTCACTCAGCAGAAAAAGGTGGGGGTGTTTGGACCTGCCCCCACTGCTAAAACAAATCCTAAAGGAAACACTGAAATATGTCTGCCATCGAGGTTTTACTACACCATTTGTACAGTATGATTGCTATCCCCTTAAAATGTATTAGGGAAAATGTATCACTATTGTGGCACTATTACATTTTTATTATTATATTAGCCAAAGAAAGACATTCTTGTCTGATTATTTTATTCATAAAATGTTTTCCAATTGACTTTCACCCATAACAAGTGCATATATACCGTAGTAGAGGATTATTTAATCAAAACTTTATCAAAGTTTATTTTGCAAGGACGAAGGTGAAGGTGAGCGAGCGTGTATACTGTACATTTGCGTATGTGCAACATGATAATTATTTGGGTATTGTTGTCAACATGAGAAGAAAGAGGAACATGTTCTCACAGGAGTGTGTCATATGTTTGTTAACACACACACACACACACACACACACACACACACACACACACACACACACACACACACACACACACACACACACACACACACACACACACACACACACACACACACACACGTGTAAAATCTGTGTCAGGAGACCTCAATGAGCACCATGTGGATGTCACTTAACTCCTTTGATGGCTGTCTGACCTGGCCAAGCATTGGCCTCAGGGTATGATTGATTAACACACTATGCTCACCTTCAAAGTATTCAACCAAACTGACTGGGGTCACACAGAGGGCCAAAGCTAATGTTGTAAACAACATACCGAATAAAGCACTTCAAACACACACAGAAAATAGAAGAGTTGCTGCTTTGGTCTGTGGGAGCTGAGAACGAACAAATTAAAAGCTGTGAGAACTAAAGGGAACTGGAGAAGGAATGCAGACATACCCTCGATTGAGAGGAGAAACATGAACATGAACATGAACTTGATGTGACAAAAACCTAGCTGTATCTTCCAAGCCAGAGGAAAATATCCAGACATAAAGAGACAGAAAAAGAAAAGGGAATAGGAAAGAGAAGAAAGAGAAAATGAGAGAGGCAGAGGTTCTACGAGGTGACGTCCTTTGCCCTGACATTTTGGGCAAACGCAATCAAAGGCCAGGGGAACTGAAATGAGCCAGGCTCTGTAGAGAGACACAGGAGAGAGGAGGAACAGATTGAGTGTGACACAAGAAAGAGGGAGAGCACTTTATGGTGGGACATGCTCGATCTGGGAAATTAATTAGCCAGAGGGCAGAGAGAAGGCAGTGTGCCGTCTTGTGTGTGTAAGCACAGAGGGCATGGGCATTTTCCCAATCAGCCTCTGATCTGATGTAAATCAGCTGAAACATACCATTTGTGGCAGTGTGTGCTTGTATGGTTTTATGTGCTTTTTGGGTATATATGTGTGTGTGTGTGTCTGTGTCTGTGTGGCAGAGAGAGAAACAGAAGCAATCAGGAGACCCTGAAATGTTAAAGTGGTGAGGTAGAGACAGTACAACAAAAAAGTGACTGATGTTTTATGGTGGTCTAGCATCTGAAAACCGTACACTTACACACAAAGAGAGAGAGAGACAGAGACACACACACAGACTGTTTTAGTAGTTGATGTGTGATAACCTTGTGGAGGGGATGTGAAGTTAGAGGGGAAGATTGGAAAGGTGAGTGAGGGAGAGATATAGAGGAAGAGTGATGGCCAAGGACAGATAGACAGAGTGAAGGGGTGATAAGGAGAGATAGAGCTATCACAGAGGTGACCTACAACAGGCTTTCCTTCACCGCTGAGAACAAGCACTCGCCACCCATTCACACACATGCATGGACAGGTCAACGGGACACTTAACAGGTCGACGTTATTCATCAGGACTCAATTTGGTTGAACACACTATGGTCTAAGGCTAAGAGGAGCACATTTTGTTCAATTAAAAGATAATTTAATGAGTAACTTTGGAGAACAGGATGCACTCCACAATTCAAACATCTAAGAACTTTAAATACTGCAACCATATGTTATATGGAAGCCTAGTACCCATACGTTTATATTTTGCAGCTCATGATTTGCGTCCAATACCATGTGATGACTCCTACTGTGTGTCTACTCTGCCTGGCCTGCTTGTGTTTTCTCCTCCCCTTGCAGGAAGTGGGCAGGCAAGTGAGCCAGCTCACCTGGGCTGATGAGCTGGCAAGCATAAAGCTGGCCAGCTCATTCAGCCTTAAGGCGCTGACACACCAACACGATTATCGGCCGTCAGACAGTCTGACGAGGTCGGTGACCTGAGTCTGTTTGGTGAGTTCCGTGCCGTCGTCAGTCGGAGGAGCCATCAGCGTTCATTTGGGCCGATTTGACTGCCAGTGGGCAGTCGGACTCAATGACCAATTACCGGAAATGACGAGTGGGATGAGCGTGACGAACGCCTCTTAAAATCTGACGAAAATCTTTTAAACGAAAATCTGAAATGAAGACAGATTCAGCATCTGCATGGCCTATTTCTCGTTTAAAATGTTTTCAGAAGCACTTTTCGGTGAACTATTTTCGTAAAATACGAGATCGTATTCCGAACGAGCCGCCATTATGGTCTGGCTTTAAAATTCGGGAGAAGCCAGACCCACGTGACGCGTTCGTCGGTGTGTTCCGAGGCACTTTTTTGACCAACTCGGGGAGACTGATCAGTCCGACTGCCTTTTCTGCCGACAGTCGGTCGTCGGGTTGGTGTGTCAGAGCCTTTACTCTTCTCTTAGCTTACCTATGGCTTCCTGCTTTGTTTTGTCTTTTCTTTTAGCATGCAACATCTTTTCACCCTATGTTCCACTCACATGCATCGCTGATGTTACTGATCGTTACACATCACATTGATCGGTTTTGAAAATAGCTCCATTTAATTCATTGTTTAATTGTTTTTGCCTCCAGCTTTTTGTGTGCTCTCCCTCCTTTTTTGTCTGAACGGTTTCAGGTAGTTGTATACATTGGTATTGTTAAACCCTTTGTCATTATTTTCTGTGAATCACAAAATGTCCCCCAAAACAAAGAGGGACCCTTTTTTCACAACACATTTTAGTCACAACTAAGTTTGGATAATTATATTTCTTACTCACTCTCAACAGCAGGGTTTTTGAGATTCAGACTCCTTGTTTGTGAAAGTTTTTCTCATACCTTTCCATCACTCACTCTCATACACATTAGAAGTATTTTTGTGCATAGTTCAGTTTGTGATGTGGAATAATGCCATCTTGTCATTCACTAATACAGTTTTGGGAGATATTGGAAGTGACTCTGATTGATCAAAATGATCTCCCTGCTAATAAAAAAAGCAGCAGAATTGTGGCCATGTAAAAGTTTAATTGCATAGAGGAAGGATTAAAATTGATTTTAATAGAATTAAACAGGCAGCCCTGGTGTATAGGTATATAAATATAAATACAGAGGAATTCTTATAAAAGGGCCCATTACATTTTGATAATAACATATGCAAGAGCCTATGGTAATTCCTGTGTGTGTTTTTGTGTTTTGTTTTGTGTACGATCTATGAAATAGTGTGTTTTATAGCTTCATCCTTCTTCTTCAAAGACAACATCAACAAGGAGAAATACACACACACATACACACACACACGCAGTAAAAATAGGATATTAAGCTCTATTTCAAACCAACAGCACCTCTGCTTCTATGCACCTCTCCTTTGAGGATATTAATCCTCCCCACCTTTTTCTCCTCTGTCTGTCTCTTTCTCCATCACTCTCACTCTTTCTCTCTTATGAATGTGTACAACAGGAAAACTGCTCTCCAATTCTGACATCACAGATAGAGGGGCAACTTAACAACTTCAATTTGAAATAAGAAGGTGAGAGAGGAGCGGAGAGGAAGTGAAGAGGAGGCTAGAAGACGAAAATGAAGTCAGACGGCATATAGTCACTGAACTACATGTTGCATGCGTCTGAGTAGAATTAACGTAGCATAGCAATAGTTATGGCTTTAGTTATGGATTAAGGCTAATCCTTTAGCATAGGGAGCAGGTCTTAAAGGTAATTACACGCTACTATTGGATCCAGAGCCCAGAAATGGGCCTCTCTCACATCACGCTTATTAAGATCCAGAAGAAAACTGGCAGCTCTTACAAACTGCTTAGAAAGAGTACAGGTTAACACACCATGGCATTCCCTGCCAATCTTAATACTATTTAAACCCGTCTGGAAGGTAAAAGAGCATTGTTGCCGAGATCTCGGCTGATGTTTTAGTTATGTGATGGAAAGATGAAAAGCATGGCTTAAGGATACAAATAACTCTTTGTTTGTATCTGTAATCATTGTGTCTAGGAATTACTCAAGTCATCATCAAAAAACTAAACAGTAAGCTGTTCACCCACATAGGGTAATTAGCAGCTCCACTCAGTTCTCACTGAATATTACCAACACTGACAGAGAGGAAGATGAATACACGGGACAGTTTTTCTCGTTTATTTTAGTCATTTGCATTCCCCTCATTTTTTTCTTTTACCCTTTCCTCCTCAAAATCCCCCTCTGACTGTCTAATTCACACAGTCAGCGCTCCAAGTGCCGCTAAGTCTGTTTCTAAGCCTTATCTCGAGCCTTTAAAAGTCCACTCTGTCCGCTTTAACCCAGCGGGAATCATTAACCAGACACACACTTCCTCTTCCCCTACCCTGACAAAACCCTCCAAATCGTTAAGATCACAAGACAGTGTGTGTGTGTGTGTGTGTGTGTGTGTGTGTGTGTGTGTGTGTGTGTGAGAGAATTAGGGGTCTACTTAGCCCCTGCAACAACCCTAAAACAAATGACCCATTTCCAATTAGTTGCACAACAATTAGGTTAGTAGACCGTTAATAGCAGGCAGACCCACCCAAGCTTGAGTTAGTTACGGCTGTTCTTCCCTGAACCCTAAAACCAATAATAGCAATAGACAATACAACCTTAACACTGCTCACAGAAATCTGTAATGTGACCAGCACTAAGTACTAAGCACTAACATGTTGTCAAGTAAGTGTGAAGGGAAATAGCAACAATAGACCAAGTATTGAATTATAGTCCTTGTCTCCACTCTTAACATCTAAAGGATAACCTTAACTTCTATTTGACCACACAAAGCCAATATTAACCTTACCCTTAACCTAAAGCAAAGCCCTTAAAAAGTCAAGCACAGGCAATATTTCCTAGCTTAATGAAATCCCCCTTATCTTTCAATTCTCCATTGAATAATTAGTCTAAAAAATAAGATGTACATCATTAATGAACACTGTTCAAGTACATATTTACTGTAATACTTCCATCTTGCAAATGCTAACTGACTGATTTCAAAATGTAAAGGCTGCACTGGTGTTGGTCCTTTGCCTTCGGTTTGACATAAGTGTTGGAAAGTCAACCTTGGGAATAGAAAAAAAAGTGGAGGAAGAAGAGAAAAACACAGCCATAGTGTTTTCTGAGTGGGCAACATGACATTGTGACCAGTAAGAAAACATTGAGGTCATGAAGGTAAAAAAAAAAAGGATGATCTGCATTGAAAACGGGTTTAATTATGATGATATATGAACAAGAACACCACATAGAGAAAAGTCAAAAACATTGAAAAAAGTAAAAGATCTTAAAACAATAGTAGGCTATATGAGAGAAGGAAAAAAAGAGTTTCATATGTAATGTTTTAAAAGCAGAAAAGACTATCGTCTCCATTAAAGGGTGCCATTTGTGTCTAAAAAGAAAACTTCTGACATTCAGCATGATCTTTTCTTCTCCTATTGTTCTCAGCTTGTCCCTCTCCGGTCTATTTTAAACAAACTCCTAATGGCTCATGAGTCTGTAACAGCACTTTGTCAGGTCTCACCAAAAGCTCTTTAGCAAAGTTTAAAGCTCCCGTGATGTTTTTTGATCGATACCTGGCCATAACTCAAATCACACGTCAAGTGCCATTACTGTATGCACGGCACAATCTCAACCAAAGTGTACCGACGCACACACACATACATACATGTACATTTTCATGAGCTTAGACAGTGTTTTTGATCAATACCTGGCTATAGATCAAACACCATTTTCAGTTTATGGCTAACCTTTCCTAGGGCTCATTTCAGATGCACACAGAGTAACTCATGTCTTACTTGAGACTGTTGCTTTGACTGCGTCTATGAAACTGATAAGTGCTCTTAAATGCAAAATGACAGTTTAAGAACCTTGTTTTTTGTGCCGCGGCGTAGTCTGAATGTCTCATAAAAACACAAAGCACTTTTCTCCAGGAGGTAACTTCATAGTCAGTGCCAGAGAGAGAAA
Source organism: Perca fluviatilis (assembly GCF_010015445.1). Lineage (NCBI taxonomy): Eukaryota > Metazoa > Chordata > Actinopteri > Perciformes > Percidae > Perca > Perca fluviatilis. The sequence continues at coordinate 24,615,084 of NC_053117.1, forward strand.
TACACAACAGACCAAATGTGCAGCTAAAGACTTGAAACTGCGTGAGAGTTATTTTTTAAAGGATAATTTGTCCAAATGTAACAAGAGGAACGGTGTGCTGGGAAACTATTTCCTCCTCATATTTTACAATATATGAAGAACTCAAGAAATAGATGAGTTTGTTTCGGCACAAATATTTCATCTACCTGAATATTACTGATATTGTAATTTATTTTCTGACTGTTTTAGGATCCCACTGATAACTACAGCAAGGGTACTTTCATTTAGCTTTAATACAATCAGTCAAGAATCTTATTAAGGACAACGTTTTAAAGGTCCCATGACATGGTGCTCTTTGGATGCTTTTATATAGACCTTAGTGGTCCCCTAATCTTGTATCTGAAATCTCTTTCCCGAAATTCAGCCTTGGTGCAGAATTACAGCCACTAGAACCAGTCCCACAATGAGCTTTCCTTAGTATGTGCCATTTCTGTGTCTGTAGCTATTGAGGAGGAGAGAGCAGTGATGTCTCTCTCTCATGGGTGGGCCAAATTCTCTGGGCGGGCAAAGCAGAGAAAGGGGAGGTAACCTTGCTCATTATGACCTCATAAGGAGCAGATTCCAGATCGGCCCATCTGAGCTTTCATTGTCTCAAAGGCAGAGCAGGATACCCAGGGCTCGGTTTACACCTATTGCCATTTCTAGCCATAGGCAGGCTGTGGGGAACCCATATTAATGTTAAAAAACCCCTCATAAAATGAAATGTTCATGCCATGGGACCTTTAACAATAAAATCATCATGTAGTGAAAAATAACTTTTTTTTCTTCGAATATCATCTAAAAATCGGCCTTAGTAAACTGATGGACCTACATTTTTGCCTGTGTGCTTTTTATTGCTTTCTTCTTCTTATTTTTAAGATTATTTTGGGGCTTTCCCCTTTATTCCATAGAGACAGTGGATAGACAGGAAATGGGGAGAGAAATAGAGGGGATGACACGCAGCAAAGGGGCCGCAGGTTGGATTCGAAACCCGGGCTGCCGCAAAGGACTCAGCCTACATGGGGCGCACATTCTTACTGGGTGAGTTAGAGGCCGCCCCTTTATTGCTTTCTTTGATAAAATGTGGGCCAGTACACTGTATTATGTGCCTAAAAATCACAGCTACTTGATCCCACAAACTGCTTTAATATCGAGCCTCTCATATACACTGCACAGCCAACCTGAATACAACCTATGCCCTGAATGCAAGTCACCATTTCCCCTGGTTGTTTAAGAGTATTGGGCATTGTATTCATCATCTATTCTTCTCCCCTTTCTCTTTCTTTGCTCATCAACTCATTTCTTCTCACAGTCTTCTTCACCCCCTCCTCCTCTCTTACTTCTTCCCCCTTTTCTTCCTGCCTCTCTCTAATGTTTGCTTTTCCCTTATCCTCTTTCCCATCCCCCTCTATGTCTTTATCCTCTTCCTGAACCTCTCTAAAGGATGTTCCTGTGTTCTGGGTCACTGTCACCCCCTCAGTAGCTCTATTGACCTTTAACCTCTTTACGACTGGGGTCAGCGCCTGTCGCCATGGCGTTTAACATCCCCGTGGGAGGCCATCCATGTACATGGATATAGAGTACAATTCAGACATGCACATACACATTATTTATAATGTCAGAAGCATGCTGACCTTTTACATTCACTTTAATCTTCCACTCAGGTTACGAGCCAAGGCAGACAACAGTCAGAGTATCCGACAAACCTCCCCCACTGTTTGCTTGGACATCTTTTACTCATTCTTTTATTCAGCCTCCCTCCATGGACGTTTCATTCTCCTCCTTTACTCCCTGTCTCCCTGTAGTCTAAACAGGTCTCTTTCTCTTTGGATGTTCGCGTCTCTGTGACTTTCAACTGCAGGCTATTGGGTTACGCAAACACAATAGAAAGACATCCCACAATGACAATTATCCTGTGTAGCGATGGCTATAACCTGTGCCTGGGAATCAAAGAAGAACATTTTTGAAAACAGCTCTTCCTGCTGATATGAAGAGCTCAGTCGCAGCATAAAGCAAAGAGAGCAGTTTTGTGAACATTTTGTGATTTTCTCTGTTGCATCCTAAGGGTTATGTCTAGATGCATTTTCATTTTCTATTATATGCACATGTGAAATCTAATAAAAGAATTGCACAAATGGCAAATCTGTGCAACTATGTCACAATAACAAACACGCTTAACACACACATGAACTTCCACTTTTTAACTTTCAAATACTTTTTTTTTTTTGATTTTTAAACAAGCAATTTGATAGCAAAATGGTTGTCAGGTTATAAAGTATAATGACAAATTAATAAAATCATCCCCCAGGTGGGTCATCTGTTTTGGTTTTAAACACATCTTTTGCGTGTCTGTGTGACGCCATCTGACAGCAGAAATATGCTTCAATTTTAATCAGTGCAGCTGGCTACAGACTGTGCTTCACACCCACGCTTTTTTACTCCTAACATTTTTTTCATATCATAAGGCGTAAGTATATGATTGTGTACTGGTGTGTGTCTGTAATACTGTGGTTGAACGGATCCAGTGTGTACACCGACGGAGAACACACAGCTGTTGCACTGCTTTCACTGCATGGCCGGGCTACACAAGGTATTCCTCTTGAGTGTGTCATTATGTGCACTTCTTACACTATGGGTGTGTGTGTGTGTGTGTGTGTGTGTGTGTCCCTACTTACTTTTGAGGGGTATCTGCCTGTGTTTGCACTTGGCTCAGAGTGTGTGCATGTGTTTCCAGAGGGAGTGGGTGAGCTTTGGGAGGCCAAACACTCAATGGGCAAATGTTACAAGTCCTGCACTCCTCTTCCATAAATTACCAGCTCATTACAGTAATGCAGCCCATTTAGCATAGGAAGAAGGGGGAGGACAAGAGCGAGATGTAAGAAAGTATTGCAGAAATAAAGTGTTTAGGGGTAGCAGGATTCATATGGCAAACAAAGCACAAATGTCACGAAAGAAACTGGGGTGGGGACAAGGGGAGAAAGAGGGGGAGATAAGGCAGGGAAAAAAGGGAAGAGTAAGGGAGTGAGAAAGAAAAACAGGAGGGGAGGAGAAGTAAAAGACAGAGGGTTTGCTGTTATGTGTTTAAGGAGCTTTTCAATCTCAACAGAAGTGCTTTTCATTAGGTTCAAATCTATTATCTGTGCTGCTGTAGGAAAAGAAACAATGGGGAAATATTAATATAGATAGTGGCTACAGTAGGAGACAGAGATATAGACCCAGGCAGAGAGACGGAGTGAAGGAGAGAGAGGGGGGAGAAAGATGGAGGGAGGGAGGAAGGGGGGAGAGAGAGAGAGAGAGAAAGAGAGAGAGAGAGAGAGAGAGAGAATGGGATGAGATGTAACAGTTGTAATTGAATAGTGAACTAGAGAGGGCCTGAGTGCAAGCACTGATTAATACAATTCAAATTGATTGTCTACTAGTAGCTGTGAGAACATCTCATTCTGACTTTCATATTTGAATGTTCAGCATGTTCTCTGTGTGCATGAGTGCGTGTAAGTGTGTGTAACAGAGAGCAGTTCTGAGGGGTAGGGAGATAGAGAGTGCCCTCTAGTGCTTGCTGCTTCGTTTACCCCACCTTTATATGGAGATATTGGCTTGTTTTGAGTTCCTTTATATTATCCTCAGTGGTTATCTACACACTCAGTAAGCATCGTTGGTTAATGCCTCCTTTTAGGAAAAGCCATCTTCTGCTTTTTATTTTTGTCCAGTATATAATAAATCTTCCACAGGCTTGAAAATTACCCACTCTAGATATCCCATCATAGTAAACATGACGTCTTAATTAGGTTTTGTCTGTTACTACATTGTAAACGAGCTGGGTTTTTTGCAATGTTTTGCATTCTCTGTTTACTGTCAATCAGGAAAAAATGCACGTCTCCAAAAGTTAAAATACTCTCAAAAACACATTTTATAATCTTTTTTGTCAGATCAGCTACTTTTTATTTACCATATTGTTGATGGTTAGAGCATTAGTTAATTTAGGACTGCAATAGGCCATTTTAACATTTTATTGCAGAGCAAACCCAGGTGTAATTAGTAACATTATTTATGTTAATTATGTTCCCTTTAGGTGGGCCAGGGTGCTGATATGAGCTAGCATGCAAGTCCTGCTCATTGGAATAGCTGTGACACACTGAACAGAATGGGACCATCATTATTTTTGATTAATTTCACCTGTGTTTGCCAAAATGGCTGCTGTGAAAAGGGCCTATTGGCATTGCAAACAACAAAATTAATAAGAAAATTGTTGTTAAGAATCTAATAACATCCAACACTTAAAATTGCTACAGTATATGAAGACAGTAATAAATTACCGTTCACGCTATTTTCCTCCCAACTTTATCTCTCCGTCTATTTCTCAATATAAATTACAAAGATAGCGCTGCAGAAGCAGTACACAATTATATAGATGAGAGTGAAGATGGCTGAGGGGGCAGAGTCAAGTTCCTTTTGCACCTCAGGAGATCCAGAGAAGGATTTATAGTTGGGGTGTGAAACAATCATTCACGTTAGCGAGTCGGGCCCCGCGTTCAATTAGCAATAGCCTGTGTCTCACACTAATTCCCTCCGCCTGTGAGCCAGAAAATCCAGTCAGCATGTGAACACAGAAAGCTCAAGCCTTTCTACCCCCCCGCTGCCCCCCCCCAACTCATTGTTATTCCAACTGCTTGCCAACAGTGGGGACTCATTTAGACATCTACCTGCATCACACTTTTCAGAAAGTATATTAATTCTGTCTTGCAAGTACATCCTGTCAAAATACTTCAGGAAAGGAGAAAGGTTAGTGGAAAGAAAGATTAGAGAAACGCCGTGTTAAGAATGAGAAAGACGGAAAGAGAGAAAATGAACCTCTGTCTCTGAAACAAAGATTTTTCTGTTGGAGGACAAGTTTCCTCCTCCTATATAGAGGTTTACTCCTCGACGCAGCGAGTCCGGGTTCGACTCCGACCTGCGGCCCTTTGCTGCATGTCATTCCCCCCTCTCTTTCCCCTTTCATTTCTTCAGCTGTCCTGTCAATAAAGGCCTAAAAATGCCCAAAAAATAATCTTATGGCATGACAATTTCACTTTATGAGGTTTTTTAACATTAATATGCATTCCCCCAGCCTGCCTATGGTCCCCCAGTGGCTAGAAATGGCGACAGGTGTAAACCGAGCCCTGGGTATCCTGCTCTGCCATTGAGAAAATGAAAGCTCAGATGGGCTGATCTGGAATCTGCTCCTTATGAGGTCATAATGAGGAAGGTTACCTCCCCTTTCTCTGCTTTGCCCGCCCAGAGAATTTGGCCCACCCATGAGAGAGAGACATCATGGCTTTCAAACGAGCAAAGTGGCAGTTGGTCAAGGCCACACCCCCACCCTCCACCTTGCCCCCTCTCTCCTCCTCAATAGCTACAGACACAGAAATGGCACATACTAAGGAAAGCTCATTGTGGGACTGGCTCTAGTGGCTGTAATTCTGCACCTAGAATTTCGGGAAAGAGACTTCAGATACAGTATTAGGGGACCACTAAGGTCTATATAAAAGCATCCAAAGAGCACCATGTCATGGGATCTTGAAAAAGAAAAAAAAAGAAAGAAAGGGGTTGTCACAAAGTAGTGCTTTGATGTCTCGTTGTCCACATCATATTAAAAAACGATGCACTGATGATGGTGAGCAAATCATAAAAGGCTTCATCCATGTATTCCTTGTATTTGTTTCGTTATATTTACTTAAAAACAGGCACACGATTTAGGATGAGATGTGAGGGCACTTTATGATGTTTGTGCCATTTAATTCAGTGGTAAAACCTGATGAAACCTCTGGGATATAGGCCATCAGGTGACCAAATGAGTGCTCTTTAATTTCATGTAATGAAGAAAATTTAAAAAATGACAAAATTATTTTACTTTTAATTATCTAAAAAAAAAAAAGGTGCCCCTGGGACCTACAGAACTAGGTTAGCTCTTTAAGTCCCTATCCATTCTGAGGTACTGCAGGGAGTGGCCAGGACGTCTATTACAGTAACAACAAAAGCCATGTTCAGTGCTCTAAATGATGAGATGCACTATAAAGAAAAAAGATATGAGCCTTACTAGGGGTGACCCCGAATATTCAAATATCTAATGCTTCAATCAAAGGAGCCTGATTCGACTGCCAATCTCAGTCGAATCTTCGCAGAAGCGTTATGAAATGAGGATCATGCCATTTTGGCTATATGGGGGTGCTCAATGCCTTATTTTACATAGAACGACCCAAACAATGACATCAATATCAACATATAATCCTGTAAATAAACATGTGAAAAGAAAGGAGCTTTTAATACATCTTTTTAAAGTGCGTGAATAAATCCAACCGCCCCAATGAAAGATTTAAATTTCACTTTACATGATCCATGACCGATGGAGGAGCATCTTGGCGGCAGGGATTTAAATCTTTAACTGAAAATGTCTAGTAAAAGAAAATCCAAAGTGTGGGTGCAATTTGAAATAATAAGATAATTCAAAGTAAGATGCAAGTTGAGTGCCACCGCCCGATACAGGAGCACAGCCATGATCCAGTGCGCAGCCAACGGCATGATCCGTCCGCCCAATGATCACCAAATCCACACCAGACCAGCAAGCCGTAGCGTTCTATGCAACAAGGCAACGTTTGCAGGACAGCAGACTTTTGCTCTGTGCGCTCCGCTTCTCGTCACCGGGGGCGCGTGCCATGCTGACTGCTTGATGGCGGGTGTCCATATACGCGTTGTTTTGAATGGGATCGCCCCACTTCCCAGCATTGCACGCTAGTGAGCTTGCCACCAGTTTCTCTTCACTGACCACTGAAGAGCAAAGAAAACAGTCTACACCCTCTTACAACCGTGATGGCTGCAGTTGATTGGATGAACGCGTCACATGGGGCTGGCTGCTACCAAATTTCAAAACCGACCATTTGGAATACGATCTCGTATTTTACGAATATAGTTCACCGAAACGTGTTCCTGAAAACATTTTAAGCGAGAAATAGGCTATGCAGTTGCTAAATCTGTCTTCATTTCAGATCGACAAAGGCCAATTTAAAAGCATTTCGTCAGCTTTTGAGAGGCGGCAAGCCGCAAATGAGGAGCGGGCAACTTGACTGCTTCTCCAAAGTCCCTGCGAAGCTTGCAGAATGCATTGCACGGCTGCTCATATAAAATGAATGGGAAGCTTAATTTTTTTCCTACTATGGCCACGCCAAGACCCGCCCTTCTATAGCAGCTCGATTGGTTGGGGTTAGGCATTGACCTCAAGTGGTTATGGGTAGGATAGCCGATTGGTCAGGGGATAGGACCTGTACAAATCAGTTTACGTTACCTTGCGTAAGCATGGACGCCTGGCCAACAGTAGTGTGTGAAGGGCGGGTTTTGGCGTGGCCATAGTAGGAAAAATAAATTTGCGAATGGGAAGCGGGGAAATGACGCTGACAATGGACACATTCCATGATGGTCGCCGTCTCCTGGTTGGCTGGATTCAACTTTATGCAAATGAGGAGTGGCAGGCTTGGATCAACGCCTCTCAAAAGCTGACAAATGTCATTTAAACTGACCTTTGTCGATCTCTTTCGGTGAACCTTTTCGAAAGAGCCGCCATTATGGTCGGTTTTGAAATCCTGGAGCGGCCAGACCCACGTGAGGCGTTCGTTCAATCAGCTGCAGCCATCGCAGTTGTAGGAGGGTGTAGACTGTTTTCTTTGCTGGTCAGTGGTCCGTGAAGAGAAACTGGTGGCAAGCCCACTAGCGTGCAATGCTGCGAAGTGAGGCGATCCCATCCATGAAAACAACACCTATATGCAGGGTTCAAAATGAGGGGGGTCTGGGGGGGTCCCGAACCCCCCATAAGTCATTAGGGACACCCTATAAGAATTTATTTTTAGATTTTGGGGGGTCCCCGACAAATATTTTTAACATTAAAAATGATTGTGAAAATTATAGGTCTTTAGTGAAGCTATAAATATAAAACTTCACTATAATTCACAATAATTTATTTATTTCCTAGCGCGATTGGGCAGCAATCAGGGCAGCTAATAGCATCACAGATTGTTGTTGTGGTCCTCCGGCGCATACAGTACAGTCTATGGCGCAGACACATATGTTATTGTTGAACGCGGCAAAAACGAAGCCTCACAAAGAGTGAAATCCCTAATGAAAATCCTGTAAGTGCTTCGATTATGTTTACATCTCCATAATAATTGCTTATTATAGTAAAATATTTGGAGTTGGTGTTCCTATATCAAAAGCTGCATTAACTAACTTAGATACCCAGTGTAACGTAATGATTAGAAGAGTGCGTTTGTCAACGTTTCTTGCTAGCTGTATGTGTATGAAGCATAGGTATGAAGCCAAATAATCTGCCAGCTAACAGCAGACATATAGCAGTTAGACTAGTTATTCAAAGCTAGCATAACAACCTAATTGTCCAGTAGGGTTGGGTACCGAAACTCGGTGCCAATAGGGAACTGGTGCCGACGTAAACGGTAGTAACGAGACCGAATAAGAACGAAAGTTTCGGTGCCTCATTTCGGTGCTTGGCTTTACACTACACCTGACAGCATGTAACGTTAGCCTACCTTTAGCTAGCAGCTGGATTAAACACCGGTAAAGTGCTGACAGCTAACGTTAAACAGTGTAAAGTGTGACTGTATTTCACTGTGGAGGACTTCAACAGCGGGATGTAACAGTCTGCACTGCAGCGCAGCAGCTGCCGTTGTCGCAATTCATAGATATACAGTATGTTTATATGGTCGGAATTAAACAACACAGATGGTGCATTCACTTAAAACAGGTAGCCTCGTGGTGCATTCACAGTATTTGTAAAATACCCTTTTCCCATCTGGGGTTAAACAGCAATTTACTGGTGAAATAAGTTATTGTTATTGTTATAGTTATTACATTATTATTAAATTTTAGTTCAGGTTATAGATTGACTACTTTAAAACAAAGTAAACCATCTAATGTAGGTACAGTCTTTATAGACATCATTATTATTCAATCCAGCGGCTAGTTGTTTTACAAATACCATTAACATAAGGGATGAGAAATGCCATTTGTATTTGATCAAACCCTTTGAAGGTGCATGGTGCTGCCATAATGATTACACCTGGTGGATTTAGGTAACTTAGTTAACTTCCTTGCTCAAGGAAAGAATGACCTGTTATCCACTTTGTCATGTCAGGGATTTATATAAGGTGCTGTAACTTTGTTGCTCCAGAATTAGAGGGTTACCTGTTAGATTATAGCCAATCCACTTCTCCAGACACCACTACAATACTGGGACTAGCCCAAACCATGAAAAACATCCCAAGACCATTATCCCACCTTCAAAATATGTCAATATAATTTTGCCTGCAGTATATAGTGTAGCAAGGTAGTCTTCAGTATTTTTTATAATTACATTTTAGGGGACCCCCCAAGAGTCCTAAGTCATTTCGAACCCTGCGTATATGGACACGTACCGTGAGTGGCACACACGCTCCAAACCTCTTTCAATTAATCTTCTACATCCCTGCAACACGTATACAATAAGAAGCTACACTTGTTATGTCTGTGTCCTAATCGGTTGCATGTTTTCATACAAAAAGGAGCTTTACACACAACCTTATCACAGCTGAATATTTCATCACTGTAGTTAGCCCCCCCCCTCCTGATTTGACGATCAGTCAATGTAAATTCTTAATCGGGGACACCCCTAATCCTTACTTCACTTGGGAGATTTTGGCCAATGTGTTCCCTCTAACATGTTATTTGTACATCATCTTTTCTTTTGTTTACTGATTATCAATCAATGTTTTTAAATGTGGAAGTGAAGCTCAAATGAACCCAGAAAATAGTAACATTTATTCATTCTTTTTCATTTTGTTTTCCTCTCTTATTTCTCTCTCTCTCTCTCTCTCTCTCGCACGCGCACACACACACACACACACACACCGCACACAAAAGATGCAATTATGCTCTCATTTATAAACCGATGGAAGGGTTAGGTGGAGAAAAAAGGAAAGAGAGGCCATGGGGTAATTACTGTATTTTATAGCCACTTCCGACAAAGCAATCTGTTGTGCCGGACAACAGGAACCTTTTCAATGAGCGTGCTTCACTTCAAAATGTAGACGCAATTTATTTCCCTTTCTCTGAAAAGCACTTCCTGCTTCTCATTTGAAAAAAGCAATCATTATTATCATGTACTGAATTAAAAAAAAAAAACTGCACAAACAATACCTAATGAATGCTCCTTAACAGTTACAGAAGATACAGCTTTTGCAAAACACTGAAATATACAGTATATAGTCCAAATATAAATACATGTGTTTTTTTCACACATTATCTCCTTTTACCTCTATAAAAAAAACAAGAATGAACTACTACAAGTAAAAAATATGTCGGAGGTTAGGTGTCAAGTATGTACAAACTGTGAGAGTGTGCAAGGTATTGATACAGGCAGCTGATCAAACCCTTCATTAATTATGGAGAAACAGAGAAGAGGCAAAGGTTTCACACACCTGAAAAATTTAGAGACCACCCTTGTGTACAGTATGTGTGAAATATGTGTGTGTCTGTGTGTGTGTGTGTGTGTGTGTGTGTGTGTGTGCCTGTAGCAAGAAGAAACAAAGAAAGAAGGAACCATCTACCTACATAAATAACTGAGAAACTTAAACAAACTTCAAAAAAATGAGAGTAGACACTAACCTTAAAAAAACAATTAAAAAGGGCTTGTCTCAACTGCTCCTTTCAGTCTTTTATCTCTTTTTATACTAAATTCTGCCACATAAAGCAGCTTTCGTATATACTGTAGCTTAACTGGTAATACAACAAGCAATATGTGGTCAAAAAATGCACCAGTGGATTTGAAGGTCTAACCCCCAAACATTTTGTAAATTATACAACAGATAAATCTTGTATTAATACAAGCTTTATCTTCGTGTTTAAACCCCCAAACCTGAACAACTCCCACCTTCCAATTAACTCTTGTGAGTCCTGAAGCTCAGAAAAAAGAAATCAGCTAATGTAATGTGTACTCTGGACCAGTCGACAATGTTGGATGGACTGCTGCTCAATAGAACATAATGGCCAATTATCCTGCATGGAGGCTAATGGCCCACATTAACTGGCTGGAATATGGGGGTGGGAAGTGGATTATTTAGTAAAACAATGTTTTGTACCCATCTGGAGTTGTGTTTGCGCAGTTTGGGTAATTGGTACACTGCAGCCTGCTTAAGTAAGGTTGAATCATTCATCAAACCGGAGTTGCAGACATTTTAAAAACCAAAGCCTGCCCACATTCTACAGCATCATGCCTCAGAGCCCCAACACACAGGATCATTTTTGGTTACACTTTACTTGAAGGTATCTACATAAGAGTGACATGACACTGTCATGAACGTGTCATAAAACATTATAAACAAGTCATAAACTTTTATGACAACGCTTTTTTTAGTAAGTGTCATTCAGTTTTTGTCAGGACAAGTTATGGTTAGAGTTGGGGTTCATGTGTCATGACTGTTTCATGACAGTGTCACGTGTTCATGACAGTGTCATGCCACTCTTATGTAGAAAACGTCAAGTGTTACCAAATTGTTTTTGCTGTGCAGTCCCGCAACATGCTGAAATCTTCTACAACCGCCTTGCTGTACTTTTATAATGTATTTAATTTAGTTATTCTGTTCATGTTTTTGTTCTATCGTGCTAAAGAGTAGAGATGGGAACATTAGAGAATTAGATTTTGTTCTTTGGGACGTTTTATTCTAAATCAATTTTAAATTTAAACAACAAACCATCCTTTATCACCAGGAGTCTAAGGGCCCTATTTTAACAATCTAAGCGAACGGCGTGAAGCACCCGTCGCAGGTGCATTTAGGGCGTGTACAAATCCACTTTTGCTAGTTTAGCGGCAATTTTAACGGCCGTGCGCCAGGCTCAAAAGGCTTGTACTTAGTGTCTTAATTAATCACAGGTGTGTTTTGGGCATAACATGCAATAAACCAATCAGAGTGTCATCTCCCATTCCCTTTAAAAGCCAGGCTCGTTTGTACCTTGGCACATTGCTATTATGATTGCGGATTTGCTGAGCAGAGAGGAGAGATTTTCAGGAGAAGAAACTGATCTGCTCGTGCATGTGTGAAGTGAAAGGGCGCGAGCAGATCTTATAATACTATTTCACATTGTAATATTTTTATTTTTTTATCTTTTGCATGTTTGTGTGCTGCTGTGTGTGTAACAAGCATAGTCTGCACGCGCTGTGCACGAGCTTAGGCGCATTTTACTAATTTGCTGTTAAAATAACAATGAAATGCTGAGTTGACTTTGGACCAGGTATTTGTTGGTCAATGGCGCGATCACTTTCCGCTGCCTCAAGATAGCAATACACCAAGAATGTACCTGAACACACCTCCCTGTAAGACCAGCACATGGGCGCACAGATGGGCGCAGGTGCATTTGCTATTTAAACGGCATGGGCGCTGGACGGGAAATTGGCACCCGTGTTGGTCTTAAACTAGCAAAGACACTTGCGTTGGGTTGCTGCGCTGGGTGCACGATAGGGCCCAAAAAGTCTAAAATCTTGCATATTGTATAAGTGGTGTCCAGCTTCTTCTTTCACAGGTGATTTTTGAGCCCAAAATGCATCCAAATGCCTTTTCACTTGAGATGGTTGAATTATATTATTTCTCCTTCAGGACAGCATAGTTGGTTCCTCTAAATGAATGGGATGTAAAGTAATTAAATACGGTATTAGGACCTTCGCTATCTTCCCTTTAGTGAGGCCTGTAGTGCTAACACTTGTAAAATGACCGCAGCCTGCCTGCTGTGCTGCTTTACCAAATAAAAGATAATAAAAGCAAAGAATTCTTTTCCCCTATTTAAGGTTTTTTTGAGTGAGTTTTTCCTTATCCAAATCAAGGTCTAAGGATAGAAGGTGTCATATGCACAAATCATGTCAAATGTACAGATTGTAAAGCCTCGCAAGTTTGTGATTTGGGACATTGGGCTGTACAAATTTAAATTGACTTGATAATAGCATTATATTGGCCTACTCTAATCATTTATTTTAATTTGTAAATTGTTTCAGAATTGTAAAAGTAAAACCCTTTATTTTTATTCTTTCTTCGACCCATGGTTGTTGTTGAAACATTTTGGCAAAAGCAGCACAAAGCCGGACTATAGCTATATTTATTCTTTTCCTTTACGCCTCCTCCCACATATTGTTTATACATGCACACTTTGCAGCTGATACCTGCTCACGTGTAAACACAAACACAAGCGTGCCAACTACACATACACACCTACTGTCGAACCTATTCACCCTCAGCATCTCCCTTCACAATCACCTCTACAGCAATTAATCAAAGCTTGTTCTTTTTCTTCCACGAGTTAAGCCTGTCACACTTACCTCTCACTCTTTCATCATCCCTTGCTTCTTAAAGAGCCACGTGGCGGACAATATGAGCCCTGCGGGGGTGGCGATATGACACAACGTCGACAGAAAGTAGCGGCCGTGGTTTAAATCATACTGACATGCAGATTTATCAGTGTTTAACTTGTCCAAAGTGTCTCCTCTAGTTGGTGCAGATCTGACTGTATGAGCTGGTTGGCTTTCCTCTGGGAGGGCCCAAAGTCCCAGCCCGGCTCAGCTCAGTTCTGTTCAGCTTAGTTCAGCACACAGTCACTGCTACAACATACGCAGACATGGAGCAAGACATTTCCACTGTCAACACTTTTAAAGGCCAGTTTCATGAGCTTGACCCTAGTTCCATCACAATCATGATCACATTTGTACAAACTGATATCAAATATTTGGCGGACAAGCTTTCTTACCCTCAAATAATGCTTTTAGTTATCAATGGTGGAAAAGTGAGCATGTACAGAAAATCCAAGATTGAGCTACTGTATCATTCCTCCTCCCAGTTACTCAAAGTAAAGACTCCATCTGGGAAATGTAGAGAATCAACAACTTAAACACAAGTAGACATGTAAGTTTTAAAGTAAGTGGATAAAACAAAATGGTAAATTCCAACACTTTATCATAAAATGAACTGCTGGAATGCACCTACAGTATCTTTTCAGACTCTTGATACAGAACAGTTTAAGAGACCCAAGAAAGAACAAGTAAAGCAATACGTGACTTTATTAGGTTTAAAGTAAAGAAAAGCTACATTTTGTTCTTTTTTACCACATTTATAATACTTAATTTAATAAATTGGCCAAAAACTATATTATAAAACTAATTTATAATATAGTTTATTACAAATAAAATAAACTAATTACTCAGCTACTACATAACTGTTTATGGGCTGATTGGAGGCTTCCAAACTTGACCCTTTAGTAGCTTTCCTGTTTTGTCTTTATCCTCTCAAAGATATTGCATCTATAATGACCTGGTTCATTTCTATCTTTCTGCATATACTATAATGACAATATAATGCATATGCATATAGTGTCTTTTATGCTTTAGTTTCTTGCTACAAAGAGTTCTGGAACTAACAACAATGGTATCTGGATAGCGTTGTTAGTCCCACGACAATCATGCATAATTCATCAACAATGCAGAGCACCTCCTGCACACACACGCACACACGCACACACACACGCACACACACGCACACACACGCACACACACACACACACACACACACACACACACACACACACACACACACACACACACACACACTAAGTACTGTACATGTGAGCTCACATGCACACATGTATAAGTACTGCCATGCTGCAGGCTGATTTTGCATGATGGATGTGATGGTAAACTGGGACCATTGTGGAAGGAATGGTGGTAGGAAAGAAAGCAGAAAAAGAACAGTAAAATGAAAGTAAGTATGGCCCTGATGAGGGACAAAAAGCAGGACTGATACCAAGTCATCATGGTACATACTGATACAGTTTAGGGTAAGACTATGTGATATATGCCTATTTAGGGGGCCTTGATTGAGAATATTAATAAAGTGCAAAACAAATAATAATTTTGAATTGTAAATTCTGAAATGTGCATCACTTGTTCTTAACCTTCCCCTTTCCCCAGGGCTCGCTCAATCCATGTACATTTGACAATGTCAGAACTGTGAGAAACACTTATTCCCACAATTTTGACAAAGTTGAAAAAGTTGTTTTTAAGATACTGCTTGTAAACAAGGGACAAAATAATAGTGTGGTGCCCACCCTTCATTTCAGAAATCAATGTGATTGTGAAACTGCCAGATCAAAGTGGAGACCTGCATCATTCTATCACGTTTAATCAAAATCCAGTGAGTGGTGACGACTGAGATATCGCAAGTGACGGCTGGATAAACAAACAACCAGATGGAGACCAATTCTCAGTCCAAGACAGAAAGAGCCATTTGCCCACAGATACAGAGAGAAATGTGCATAGCCACAGTGAACCTTATAGCAGCGAGTGAGCAATTCAGAAATGGAAGGCAGCAGTGAAGGGAGGGGGGGAGAAGGTAAGCAGTCTTGTTGCGCGAGGCGACTGGGGGTCTGCCTTTAGATGGATGGGTCCCAGCTATTGATAAGGTCAGACCTCATTTGCGCCAGACCTTTTACATTTTGCGAAATGTTGGCCTAGCCATTGGACTGTCAGGAGCAATTCGTCCCTGTGAAAAATGGACTGGCTCATTGCAAACTGTGACTCCATCGTAAAAGCATGAGGCCTTGGCGCTGTGCTGCTACTGTAACTCGTCATATAAAACCCTCCCAGCCCAGCCTCTGCCTATTTCAAATATCCACTATGCTGCTGTCTATCTGACTAACTCCCTCTCCACATCATAGCAATATTGTCTTGATGTCAGGATTTTCTAGCCCGTCTTCCCCAACATCACAGGTTGTCATTCTGGTTGTTGTATTTTCAAAACCTATTCTCAGGTGCAACCCACCAGTGTTTTCTTTCAACTGATCTCCTCCATCTACTGCTGTCTGCATTTTCTGATTATAGCACAGAAAAACACACAACACAAACAATGGGCCTTTCAAGTAAGAAAAAGATGTTATGTTAAAAAAAGTGCTAATTTAATTTCACAATCAGGCTTTCACAGCGAGCACAAGTCAAGACTGTGGACTATGTCAAGGTCAAATAAGGCAGAGAACATCTGACGTGTAGCTGTGTGTGATATGTGGGTATTTATGTGTGTGTGACACAGTGGCAAGACTGCCTCTAGTGAGATCTGTCTCATAATGTAAGTAGGGGTAGCATATTAACCTCGCAGGGGCAAAAGAACAAGGGGGAAGAAAAAAAATGGTGTGCAATCAGACAAGTGGTGTGTATGGTCATAGAGATGGCATCAGCCTACTCGTCATTTAACCCTTATTGACCCAAAGACTCTCATCATTCCTGTGTCAGCTACCACCATCAATGAAATGCTGCACTTGCAGAAGGTCCTGTGCTTTGTGTAGACATGTACCACAGTGTTATTACAGTTTGTATTTATGCGCACACATATTTCACACATTTTAATAAGATTAACATCACCTCATTATTCTTGCAGGTTTTCCAATTTTATAACTTAAGGAGACCTATGAAAATGGGGCTTTACTTCTGAGCACATTTTCAATCTATTTCTTTCACAGAGCTTGTGTGGCCTGTATGACAAAGCTGTGCCTAAGTGGTAATTCATTTACTTGTGGAGGGAAACATTCAAGGCCCATTAATTTATGCAGTAGATGCTTATACCAGCGTAAAGCACATTCCCTAGACTGTCCAGCACACAATTCAGATGAGCATGGCATCTAATTTGTTTAAAAACCAGCCGATCCATGTCAGCTTTTAATCTAAAATACAACCACTTTTGATTAAATTGGACTTTGTGCATCACAAACAACCCCATATATCAAAGAGTAAAGGAATTCACTTTATTTGACTTTTTTTCATCCGTTCATCATTAAAGTACATAAAAAATCTGACCCCTCCTACTCCTTTGAACAAGGACATATAACTTGAGTCCGGAGGACTGTAACTCCCTACACTAAGACACCAATCTGGCAAAACTCCAAGGCACAGTAAAAACAGCTTCCATAAAATAAGGCTACCATCAGTGTTTCAAATATGCAATCCAATTGCATCTCATCAGCCCACTGGTCACTTCCATAAAAGAGTGCTGTCTGCACAATTCCCTGAGTTCAGGGTTTATTCAACAGCATTTCTGAAAGGTTTAATACACAACAGATCAACTGGTTTTCACCAGAGAAGCTGTGCACCGAGCATCCACTCCCTAACAAGGTGAGTAAGCAGTTGTCCTGGCTTTGAGTAGAGGGCATTTCAACTATATCCACCTTAAACAAAACTACAGATGTACTTTCGGCTCCAATATGCCTATTTAAAAAATATGCTGCAGCGACAGCAGCACAGAGCAGTAACCGTACATTGTTACAGATCAAAGCAGCAGCGGCCAACTGAAGGTAATGAGAGGGCCGCATGTTGAAAAACACAAGGCACCGACTGTAATGAGTTCTACAAACCAGATGAAAACGCTAAGGGCACCAGTGTTGTCTGGGATCATGTATACTGTAGAGGTAGGTGTCTTGCCAGGTAGAGGAAAGTAAATCCTCTAACCCCATCCACCATAGACTGCAGAAATCTAGCATGACTGAGGCTGATACAGACCTCGGGCTAATTGACATAACAGGCCAGATTGGTGAGTCTGCACGGCCTGGCCTCCCCATGTTTACATTGGAACTAAGTCACCATTAATCATTAGGGGCGCAAGGAAGAACCAAATCGAGCGAAACGACACTGTCATGGATCCATGCAAACATCCTATATACACGTATAAATGTATAACTTAAATTATTTGTCAAAATCTCATTTTTGACAAGAGCCAAAACACAAAATAAAGCCTCAGTGTTAGACATTCAGAGTATTTGCTGTGAGGTATAACACCCAGTTAAACAAACAACAGTCAGTTTGTTGAAGCTAACTGAGGCAAGGTTTTATCACGGCTATCACTGCTAAGGTAGTAACTGCAAACCAAATAAAGTATCTGTTTGGATAAGAAAAAAGAAAGAGGCCTATCATACAGAGGGTCAGCTAACCCCCTGCTTCAGCTCTAACCTTTGGCACTTAGTGCACATGTTTAATGAAAATTGTATTAAAAATGAAAACAAAAGTAATGGGAAGAAGAAGAAAAAAAATCTAGTAAATCCAGAAAAAAATGCTGCCATCTAGGTAACCACATACAGTTGTTCTTCCTGGCACGGTGTGAAGTTAATCGTGCATGAAAATGGAGGAGACAGTCATGGACTAAATTCCAGCAATGTAAGCTTTCCATGTCAAATCACATTATTACAAAATGCAACCTACCAATTTCAATGCAAAATTGTAAATGTTCTATCATCAGGATTATTAAGCACCTTAAGCTGAATTCAAGCAGTACAATTAAGTTGCCATTCAATTCAACATTCAGTTCAAAATGCTCAGACAGAAGTTCAATAACTATTAAAAAATAAAAAATAAAGTTGCCTGCAGAAGTGTGGGTACAACACAGAGAGATTCCTCTCTGCCTTCTGCACTGTTCCCTGTGGCCATGATCGGCTCCCAGCATATCATAAACCTGCAGTGCACGTATCATATCCTTGATTCTGACTGGCCAGGACGATAATATTGTCTTCTCCTGCATCTCCCTTTCCAGGCTAATAGCCTGCTAGCTCTAGCGTAGGTGGCTGGCCGACCCTGACTGCTGCTATATCAGGCAGAGACCTCTGAGCTGAAATCAATAGCCGGTGCTGAGGATAGAGCTTGTTTGTCACCCTGTCCCTGGTCTGTCAATCACCATCCTCCATGTCCTCCATCCGCTGCAGCCATGTGACCTGGCTGTTGGGTTGTCCATGACAAAGCCCTTGGAAAGACATAATGTCAGATAATTTTCGATTAGGATGCTGCTAATTTCAAGATCCATTAGCTCAAATGTTTATTAGGAAAGGCAGGCTGTAAAATGTGGATGGAATTCAGCATGCAAGATGACATTTGAAATGTGCATTTTTGCATTGATACATTCATTCATTATAAAATAGCATTTAGCACTGTCTAACTTATTGTTCAGTAACACAAAACAAACATACTGTACAAAACCAAAGTAAATTGCTGTTTTTAAACAGGAACATTACACAGCAATTTCTGAATTTGGTTTAGGCAGACATTTCCAAACCAGCAGACCATTTTGAGAGAAAACAAAAGGCTGATCCATATGACCTTACTCATAATCTGAAGTAACACTTCACCAGGTCATTCATGCAAAATATCACAAGAAAATCTGACTATGAGTTATATTTAAGGTTTAAAACATAGTATAGTGTAGTATTCACCTGTCAACACTGATCACCAGTAAATTCCATTTATTATGGTATTTTTCATCTTATTTACTGTAATGATAGTTCTATGAGTACAGGTTTAGCCATTGAATGGGGTTCTATAGGATTAGCAACTAATCTTAGTACAGTACGTCAAAACACTTCCATCCACATGCTCAGTGATGCTAATCAACCTTAAAGAGGCTGCCCTTTTTAAAGGGCAAGCATCATCACACTTCTCATCCACAATGTCTGACTCATTACAGGGTTTTCTGTGTGATGATTATGTAACACATCAACATGGCAGGTCTCTACCGCAGCCAGCATTCTCACCAGAGGGAAATATGCAATTGTAAAATCTCTACAAAAAAATAGATTGATAGATAGATTCAATGGCCATACTGTATAGTGTGCTTTTCTAAAACTCCCCACTTTGCACTGCATTTGGCCAGTTGTTCATGAGAAGTGAGTTAATCTATATAAAGAAAAGGGAAGTTGACAAGCGTAGCACCTCTCTGTAAAGCGTTATGAGGTATTTTTACAAGAAAGACAGCAGGCTCTCAAGAAACGTTGCTGGTGCTCAGAGGTATTTGGAGGTGGCTGCAGGCACTTTGAAAGAATTGATAAAAGCTTAACAAAAATAAATAAATAAAAAAGACACTGCCCAACAGCTTTAACAGCTCATTTGAAAGGGTGTCAAGAACCACCACCAACTCCACTTATCACTGGATGCTGGCACCTCACTCCCTGTAGGAAATGTTTCAGCAGAGTGGTTGAAAACCAATCTCTCCTCGAACCCAATATTAGAACAGATTTCTGGCACATGGCAATTGACCGTAGAATGTGAGAGGCTCCTCTTTAATAGAAGCTGAACAAAAGAGAGCACAGATCCAATGAAATCAACTCTTATCTCCTTCTGGAACCACTGGAACCTCTCTGTAGGCAGTACTGCATTCGCTTGACTTGGATTAACTCAGACGCACCTGCCAGTCCCTCTCAGGGTCCAAGCCTAAAGGAGCTGTCCCGGGTAAGGCGCTGCACCTTTAACACAGTTCACCTAAGAAAAATCTCCTTGATATTTGGGGATTGATTGAAAGAGCCAGTAGTACCTGAGTCCACTGTGGCTCCCACATTGGAAGGCAAATTGAATTGAATTCATTTATTTAATTTATACTTTTTATAGATTCCCAGTAGGGAAATTCACGTTTTCACTCTGTTGTTAGAACACACTACACACAGGCCTGAAATACACACAAACATGCTCAGGTCCAATACATGCACAAATGGAGAGATGTCAGAGTGAGGGGGCTGTGACTACTGGACAGGCACCCCGAGCAGTTGGGGGTTGGGTGCCTTGCTCAAGACCATCTTGGCAGTGCCATGGGGGTGAACTGGCACCTCTCCAGCAATCAGTTCACACTCCTTATTTCAGCGACCCTCCGGTTCCCAACCCAACTCCCTACGGACTGAGCTACTGCCACCCCAAAATGGTAGTGTGAGTGTTAGAATATGCTCTTTTGTGATTTCTGAAGGTCAAGGCAGCCATTAAAACACATTCTGAGGACCCGAGGATGCAGGGAGTTTTGTTATTTTAACAAAACAATGGGTAAGTTCTTCTTGACTAGGTTGGGGATGACAAAGGCACATGGTATTGCCCTCATGACAAGAATGACAGAGCAGCATCTAATTGCATTATCATCCACAGGTAGGTTAGTGGTTGGCCTTTCTGTTGTGTCTTTTGACCTAACCTTAATCACAAAATATGGCCACTGGACATTTGTGCAGTCTGTATTGATTAGGCCGTGCAGCCAATGTACAAACTGTACAGACGTTATCTGTAAGCTAGCTAGAAACTAAAGCCCCGACCATGTCTATGTGAGTGTCCAATCAACAGGATTTCCCTCCAATGTATCCCCTTTTTAGTCTCATTACTGTATGTTTATGAAACAAATTCATAAAGTGTCAGAATAACCATACATTTTTCACTCGCATCTAAACACGCCCATTCATGTACTGTATGTCTATTGAATTTTTGTATGCAGCCTCCTTTATGAGCAGCCTTCAGTGAGCCACAAAGGCTTAACATTTGTTGAGATGAGTGGTAAAACACACAGGTTCACAGAGGGCAAAGCTTTGGGTATCTCAAAGTGGGATGTCAGGTCAGTTGATAATTTTACAAGTGATTGCCTGGCTCTGATTGAAGTGATGTAACCTTAAAATATTTGGCGTTACAGTGGATTTCACTTTATATCACACACACACACACACAGCTGCTTGTAAGCATCTTAAATCATAACCCTAAACCCTGCTATTGCATAAGAGGGCCTGTTATATACACTTTATACAAAGGTTTTATGGATTAGAGCTTTGAAGATGGAAAAACTGTGAGAACTGTATGGAAGCGCTTGTTAAAATGAAAAAAACTTTGGATACTCCCAACACTGAATCATCTGAGTCAGTTCAGTGTTTGTGTTTCTATCTCAGAGCACATGTGCAAACACTCAAACGACATGCACACACATGCATAGACACAAACACACAGAGAACTTGCCATGCTGCCTCTACTCAGAGCATATGGTGGATATTTAATATATTTTCCGAATGTCAGCGACGCCTGTTCACAAGTGTCACCGCCAAATCCCTGCTGGGATTAAAAATAAAAAAATAAAGAGAAAGAGTGAGCCAAATGAAACCAAATACAGAGCTCACTTTTGACCTCACCATTTGGAGGAGAGAATTAAGGGAAACAAGTCTGCGATCCTGAGAGATGGGAAAAAAAATGTATGAGGAAATATTATGTGAAAAAATGTGAATCAAGTAGAGCCTTAAAGGGTTTCACTTTATTGCTAGTCACTTCACTGTACACAGACACAGAGACACACACACGCGGACACACACACACACACACACACACACACACACACACACACACACACACACACACACACACACACACACACACACACACACACACACACACACACAGTCTCCATGCATGCATTTAACATGGACATTCCATTCATTAAGTCTCCAATTTCTCCGGTCACAAAAAACATTTCAATAAAGTCTCTTAATTAACATGCACACCGATTAGAATGTCATGTTTCAGAATGTGCAGTAATCTGTCTTCCTGTCACTCCCTCCTTCACACACTCACACACAAGCCTCCCAGCCAGTGACTTAATGGCTTTTTTCACCTGCACTTAGCAATGGACTATGGTCTGTGAATAATAAGTGGGAAGTAAAAACAGGAGAAGGGGGAGACTGAATAGGAGTGAGACTGAATAAGAGATGTATTTCATGGTTTGACTGTCAATGTAAATGCCATATTCTATTGAGCATTTCATTTTCTGCCCCTATTTCCCCTAATTCTACTTTATTGGTGCATGTAGTATTTCTGTGGAAACAGCCAGGACTGATATTAATGGATGTTGTCTGCATAGGCCTACTTAATAATTGACTGAATAGCAGGGGGAAGTGGAGGCAGACACTGAAAAGTCCATTACAACCTTTTTGACTTAACAATCAAGAGACACAAACACAAACCACTTTCAATGTATTCTCTCAATAAATGATACAGCTGGCTCCACTCCCATTCAATACAACATAATGCCTTGTTTCTGGATACATTTAAGGGTGTGAGGAAAGAAAGGCTGTGTGCATCTGTATATTTGTGAAAAGGTATGTATAAATTCATTGTACTGTATCAGCCAGAAGCCAAGGCCACTCAGATACATCTGATTGTACTCCAAGGAGTGGAGAAATAGGTGTCGATAAAATGTGTCTCATGCCACAATGGAGGCGCGTTTGCTGCATTCCAATGGGGCTGCTTTGTTGAGCACCTGCGGCACAGCCCAGTCGTACAGAGTGGAGAGGCACTCATAACAATCGACGGGCCCCTGGGTCTCACAAACATAGTCTTTAGAGAAAATGGAGGAAAATACAGATCCACAATTACAGCTAAGAATTGAGGTTTCATTCTCATTAGTGCTAGAAATACACTGTTAATGTCTGCCTCGTGTGTGTTGGGTGAGTGACTATACTTGCAGGCATGGTGATGTATGTCTCCTAAATGCTACAGTACAGTTGAAAACATGACTGCGTTTTCAGATGACAGCTACAATTTCCATCCCACAAACCGGCTGAGAATGTAGATGGAAAAAAAAAAAAAAACTACTATGTCATAGCCTATAACCAAACAATAAACAGAAAAACACAGAGCCAATGTTTATTAGAGCTCCCCAGGGCATGTCGTCTATTGGCATGAGGCAGAATCCCAATTTATAGCTTATAGCTCTGTAAGCCTGTGTTTCTGTGTGGGTGTGTGTTTATGCAAAATCTCCCATGAGGCATAATGTAGACTAATAGGAAGCAATAAAGGTAATGTTGACCTTGTAATAGCTGTCTTCCTGCCAACCCGTGGGCCTGAAAGGCTGCCTTTGTGTGATACAGGGTGCTGTTTAGGCAGATCACCTGAAGGGTTAACTAAACCAGGAGCAAAGAAGACCTTTCTATATCAACACAGACTTCATTTTTGATTTTGACTTTGTGTGTGGACAGTTCCGAACTTTTTTATTTTTTTTTAAAGTTGTTCTTATGTTGTTTGAGTGTCATGTATAAAAAACTTTGAGAGTTGTGAATATAAATGATCTACTGTATGTACTGGTGGAAAGATGCTCTGTCACTAACCACTTGTGGCCTCTTACTTGAAAGGCTACTCTGGTTAAGAGCAGAGCGGCAAAAATATCTTCTGGTGTCACTGGACAATGCATCAGATGTATTAATACTGCATTACTTATGTTGAATTAAGTTGATTAGCAAATTCGTACTGCAATACACTATTTTTGCTAATGAATGGTGTTTTATAATTTACCGCTAATTTAACACAAACGTCTGCTCACATATTAAAAGGTCCCATGGCATGAACATTTCACTTTATGAGGTTTTTTAATATTAATATGTGTTCCCCCAGCCTGGCTATGGTCCCCCAGTGGCTAGAAATGGCGACAGGTGTAAACCGAGCCCTGGGTATCCTGCTCTGCCTTTGAGAAAATGAAAGCTCAGATGGGCCGATCTGGAATCTTGCTCCTTATGAGGTCATAAGGAGCAAGGTTACCTCCCCTTTCTCTGCCGCCCAGAGAATTTGGCCAGCCCATGAGAGAGAGACATCATGGCTTTCAAACGAGCAAAGTGGCAGTTGGTCAAGGCCACCCCCTCCACCTTGCCCCCCCCTCCCCCCTCGCCCACCTTGCGTCATCAAAACAAAAAGCAGCATGGAGGCGACAGCAGCAAGGAGGCATCGTATGATCATTTAAACGAGTTTTATGACAAGGTCGGTGAGGACGGGAAAAATCTTACATTTCTGTGTAAACGTTTCCCGCTGGCTTTCAAAAAGAAAATCCACACTTCATTCACATCCACAGCAAACCTGAAACGGCACATTGAACTGAAGCTACGTATGGAAAAAAAGAACTATGAACTAGTTCATTTTTGGAACTGTGAACCTAGTTCAAAATTTTGAAGTATGAACTATGAACTGAACTAGTTAATTTTAAAATTTGTGAACTGAACTTTGAACTAGTTCATGTAGAAAGTGAACTTTCCCAACACTGCTTGTAGGAATGGCTTTGACCATACCTAAAAACTTTATTTAGCCACTAATGGTTAAGTATGGGTAAAAGCAGGCAGGTAATGATTCATTATTAGTAGTAAATGGCAACCTCCCCTTGGAGCTTGGAGACTTGTGCGGCAGTCAACTCTCTATGACGACAAAAAGTCACAGTAATTCACTTGATGTTAAATACCAGTAATTACTGGCAGTAAAGGAATTCGAGGAATGGGCAGACGATAGACAAAGAAACTATAAATTATTAGCATCCAATAAAGCTTGGAGGCTGCATGATAATGAAGCAGAAAAGCAAGGTCGAGTTGCGCTGTGATTTTTTCGCTAAGGTTACACGCCTCTACGGGACAATACAGCAGATGAATATTCTATCTGCAGAGGGAGGCAGCCTTGAAGCAGTGAACTCCAGCAGCAGAGATGTTCAAACACTATTTATTGTTTACTCTCCCGTGCTCACCTTTTCATGGTTTATCTGATTCCACCCTGGTGTCTCTGTGGGCCCAACGCCACAGAGCCTAACCATAAGCTTTGAATGGCCTTGAAAGTAGAATAGAAGAAAAGGGTTGGATCTACATATCCCCTTCGTACCCTCCACATCGCATTCGTGGTTGAAATAACACTTGTTGATGACGTTTTTGCAAAAATTCCACTTCCACATAGTAACATATTATCTTGCTATATATCATCTTTGATGTCAATGTATTGCAGAATATACTTATTTCAAACCTACTAAACCACAGTCTACTTGTGCTTTAATTAGTTATATCTCACAATTTCAAGAATACCTATAACCAGCCTTTTATTGAATATTCCTGGAAACGTGATAACTGTTGATAGAAATAGTACTTTTAAAAGTATGTATTCACTCACTCTTTATTCAGCTTGACCTGGTGGTCTTTAACAATAACATAAGCATATAAAGCCGTGCAACCAAACACACTCAGGGATGACACTCAGACACATCAGCAAAAACACAAACAGGCCTCTCAAGTGTCTCTTTCCAGCGTCTGGGTGTCAGGCATATAATTGAGGGCTTACAATGCGCTCCCCTTCTGCTAAGCCTTGCTATCTATCAGGCCACACACTGCTCTCACAAACTGTCCTCCACTGGTACATATCTGATTACGGCTCCTCTGTAAATGAAGCTTTACAGGATGTACCGATAACAGAATGAGAGAGGATAGGAGGAGGAGAGGGAAAAGAAAGATTACAATATGTAAAGAGGAGACGAGGTGTGGGCTGAGTCCAGTACCAAACAAGTACTAGAGGTAGGGGACGAGTGTGGGAGGAAGGATGAGGCAGAGAGGATAGTTATGTCATGACATGCCGCCTTGGAAGTATCACATAAAAAGGGACATTTCTCCTTTCACATCGATTAAGTATCCATTTGCTGAAAATGTGATCATTTGACATTTTTTTAAGATTGACTGTACTGGCATCACTGACTTTAAGAATGGCTCCTAGCATTCATACTTGAACCAATACTGCTTTACAGTAATTTTCACTTCAAAATGGTCTTGGCCATTCACAATATCTGGACAGCTCCTTATTACAGATACTGTCAAGTACAGTCAGCATATCGAAGGGGACATATCTTACATACATCTTGAAGCAATTATTTCATTCTGATTTCAATTAACTTTGAATGAATCCACATCGTTTATTTTATATCACCTCCAGGAGTTTAATTAATCACGTTTCACCTGTTTTTTTATTCATT
Organism: Perca fluviatilis; assembly: GCF_010015445.1. Taxonomy (NCBI): domain Eukaryota; kingdom Metazoa; phylum Chordata; class Actinopteri; order Perciformes; family Percidae; genus Perca; species Perca fluviatilis. The sequence goes on from NC_053117.1 coordinate 24,641,720, forward strand.
AACCTGAACTCATAAGCCAGGGGTACTCAAATGGTAGCCTTAAGTCATTTTAAATAGTCTCTTTGATTTGTTTTGGGCAAGTAATTGAAAGCAATATTAATTTATTTCATACAAATGCAAGTGCCGTGGGATATTTTCCAGTTATTGTTGTTGTTCTCAAAGTTAATAAGCAAAAGATTTAAGAACTTGTGATATACAGGTAGATAGCTTTCCAACAAAACCCAGTCTTGTTTCCAGAAAAGCATTTGTCTGTTGATGAAAAACTACACGAAGACAACATACTCAACTTATGACGCTGCTTTGTGGAGCCTAACCTCTTACAATTATTGATCATTTTACTATATGTTTATAATGAGCCTCCATCCAAAATAACTCTTTTTTACTTCTTTCACTAAAGTACAGCTTCAACGTGGGTGCAGCAACCTTACTGCCAATTGAACAATCCCATGCAGATCTTACACAATATAATAAGCAGACTCATGCTGAATCAAGCACATATGCTGTGTTGCAGTAAATCACAGCTGTGCCAAGACAGCAACCCCCCCCCACTGCCTTTAATGTTTAAAGAGCAGTGATTTACATATACCTTTTATCATATGATTATACTATATACATACACACACACATACAAAGTATAATGGCAGGGTTTCGGCTCTGTTTTATCCGTGCCATTGATCAATTCATGAGGGGGAATGGCCAGCACCCCTTGTGGCATTGTGGCTATTTGCCAGGGTTGCTGTTGAAACACATTTAAGAGTCCTAAGCTAAGCCATTTAAACATGGCCGGTGCATTATGTATTATAGTCACTCCCTGTCAACTGGATGATGTACAGCATTTTTGTCAAACAATGGAGTAACAGCAGGAAAATACATCATACGGACAGAGAGACAGAAAAGGGAATGAGAGTGAAGAAGTCAAAGAAGCTGACTTCAGGATCCAAAGAACAGTGAGGACTAAGAAAAGAAGATGAAAGAGGATATTAAGAATCCAAATGAAAAGTGACCTTTAAGTACAAATAGATTTTGCATTTAGATATTCCGGTAACCTTCCTGTAAGCAGGAAAATCCTACAGAGATAAAGACGGGGATGTTCTCTTGGACAGCGGCCACCAGGGTGGACTAAACCATGGCAACGATAGGAGGTAAATGACAGGTCAAAGGTCAGAGCCAGCAGGAGGAAATGACATCAGCAGGAAGTATGAATAAACAGTGGGGTACAATGATCCAATACAAGCACTGACCTTGCAAGGGATTAGCAGTGGCATTATCTCCCAAATATACAGATGTATAAAAATGAATGAGTGGATGACCTTCCAAAAAGAAAGTTTGTAATTTCCAGTTTTATTGTTAACTGAAACGTAGACAGATAATCTAAATAATACCATGTTGCTATTAACTTAGCAGAGTGCTATATTTATTATATTTATTTTAAATGTCATTGTTCAAACTGAAAAAAGACTGATTTGATCCACATTGTTTTGCAAATGAAGGCTAAACTGATATTTTAAGCTACATATATTACATACTGTATACTGTATATATAAAACAACTGTTAGATGTGGATGTGTGTTCCTTGGATGTGTGGTTAATATTAGTTTAGCAATACGTGCAACCTTCGTACAAAGATATTACAACAATAGCGCAGAAAGTAGTTACACGTGCACAGTTCTTCAGCGATTATAAGAAAAAGGCAACTGCGAGCCAAGCTTTAAAAAATAAAGCATTCCTTAATCATCATCAGTGAAGAAGAAATCTCAATTGAAGAGCATGCCCTACAGCAAAGACAGCCCGTGGCAGTCTAGTACTTTTACATGCTGCTTCTGCATTGTGTCTAAAACTACAGTATCTTATTAAAACAGCTATACTGAATATTTATCCACTTGGTGGGCTTTGACTACTATGGTTTTATGCTTTGCAGACTCTTTTGTATTACTAACCACCAATTCACATAAACCAGTAAAATATCAGATATCAAAAGAAAGAAAAAATACCAACCTATTGTGATTACCAGTTGGATATTGACATGAAAGTTATACTCATTCATTTTCACAGCTGAACCGTTTAGGTGGGCTTTCCAGACATGGCTCATGGCTTAATGCAGTACTTTGATTTAATTTGCATCTATACTTAATCACCTGTATTCCAGCCAAGTTGGGCAGTAGCAGAATAGTGTGCATAGCTGTTTTTCTGTCGATTGGTCTGTAGTAAACCAGCTCTGTTGGAAGCATGGATAAGGTTCATTATCCATTTGTATATTGTGACGATAAATTAGTGTTGTTGAGCTCAGTTGTACATGAATTCTAGTTTGTGGCATCCAGATAATAATATGTAGTTGTCTCATATGGTGAATCATTTAACAGTGTTTACGTAAAATAGGATGCTTGTCTTGAGATCTTACAGAAAGCCCTCAGCTGGGGTATTTATGCATTATCTTTATTTGAATTAAATTCCCCAAACCTTGAAAAAATGCTGAAAAGTCACAACAATATTAAATCAAAACAACAATGTTATAGAAGATGAAATAGGAATACACAGGACCAAAGGATGGAAAAGAAATAAGAAGCTCTCATGTACAGTAAATGGGCATCTCCCTAAAGGGCTCTGCTAAACATTATAAGAGTGAGCTAACTATAGAACCCACAGCAGGGTGCTTAAACTATTAAACACTCCCAAATCTGGTCACCAACACACATCAACACCCACGTAACCTACAGGACAGTTCCATTCACACCTGAGAGAGCCAAGGAGGAGGAAGATGAGGAGAGAGGGACAGAGTAAGAGAGCAACGGAGAGGAAGGGAGCATGGAGGGCGCCAATGCACACGAAAATAAAATGAGATAAAGAGAAGTCTCTAAGTCATTATAGCACTAGTGAGCATTTCACACCTGCTGTATCAGTGCTATTCTGAGGCAATGGCACAGTGGATGTGATGCTGCCTCCAGAGAAATACTTGTCATATCTAGACAGACAGACAGACAGACAGACAGACACACACACACACACACACACACACACAATGGAACTAATAAGAAAAATAAGAAAATGCAATGTCTCACTTCTATAAAAAAAAAAACTTATAGCCAGCAATAACAGGGACATCTTCTACAACTTACACAGCTTTGTGTTATTGAGTCCCACAGGCACACTTAAAGCACGCTGTTATTAGAAACTACATGGCTGAAATGACGTTGAGCGAGAGAGAGAGAGAGAGAGAGAGACAGAGAGCAAGGAAGAGAGAGAAAGAGAGACAGAAAGAGGAGAAAATAGAGCGAAAATAGATAAAACAAATGGACCATTTATATCAAAGCTTCATAAGCACACACTGGGCCTATTGTTGCTACCTCTATCTAGAACTGAAACATTATTGTCATCCAGCAGCTTATAGATACATGATTAGATCCTTTGTACAGACACACACACACACCTTTGTACATAGGCATACATACATCTGTGTATACAGAAATACACATTTACATATAAATCTGTATATAAACACACAAACCCAAGTCATCTCAATCCTTCTTCTCCATGGACTTAAGCCTAAAAAAGTATTTTTTTTTTTCAAAAGTTACAGCAAAGTATGCATGCTGAAATTTGATGTGAGTGAAGGAAGATATTACCATGAGCTCAAAAGTGCATCTATAATATGTGTGTACTGACTGTGTGATTGAGTTTGCGTCTGTAAATGCAAACGGGGCTTGCCTGGTTGTAATGCCTGAAGCAAGGGTGGGTGAGAGTGTGTGTGTGTGTGTGTGTGTGTGTGTGTGTGTGTGTGTGTGTGTGTGTGTGTGTGTGTGTGTGTGTTTTAGTGAGTTAAAGAGAGAGAGAATTAGTGTATGAGTGTGTTTGTGTGTGACCAGTAAGATGGTAGACAGCATAAGCCCCAGCCTTCACAGCTTAAGCCCCCCTCACTTTTCTCCCCCATAAGGCAAACAGTGGATAGACCAAAGGGCTTAGCTGGAGAAAGAGGAGGAGAGGACAATATATGGAAACTAATTCAATTTCAGCCTCTTTTGCGCTGCTACCCAATCTGCAAATACCACCACAGGCTGATGTAAGGAAATGGAAATCTCATCTTATATACTCAACGACACACTATGAAGAATCCGTAGATTGGAACCCTATGGAAGAGTGCTTATACACTTGAACAGCGGTCATCCAGTTAAATGCCTTCCCTCTGTGGAGGTTCAATCCAGCCTCTCAAGCTGTTTCCGCTCCCTACTTACCTGTCACCCTCTCAATTTTCCTGTATATTATCTAATGAACTTTCCAAACTTGCAAATGGTGGGAAAACGGTCATCCCTCTTGGCTGCTTTACAGTTTCCATGGCTAAAGCCAAAGGCAAACTTTTGCTTCTGAGACGAACATTCTTTACTTTTGTTTTTCGGTTTGACTTGTTGCATTTTTAAACATAGTAGTTTAAAGAAAAGATTAATTCTAACATTGATTTGCATAAAAAGGAAATAGATGTGTTTTTTGTACTGCACTGTCTGTCTTGTGGTTACATGCATTTATAAACTATAAACTGTACCATTAGTCAACTGATTGGCAATTGCAGTATTTTGTTTCTCTGCTTTATATCATTGTAAATGGAACATCTTTGGTTTTTGGAATGTGTGTTGGATAAAACAAGACATCTAAAGACATTATTCACAGACTAAATAATTATTTGATTAATCAAGAAACAAAAGGTAGATTAATTGATAATAAAATGAACTGTTAGTTACAGCCCTTAATAACACAGAGCAAATATTAGCCCCCTATGCTTCAGCATCCAGGTGGTCTTGCAGGAGTACTGAAGTCCAGCTCTGAGCTTGATGTAATGCTGGTTGTTTTCCCCGTGGCTCAGGTACTCTCATTGATTCGCAGAGATAATAACCCACTTTACGAGCCTTTGCCCTCACCATGTCCAGTAGCACTCTGCAACATACAGTTTGTTGCTCTCTCTGTCCCACCGTCTCTCCTACCCCTCAAGGAGAAAACACACAGCTTATGAATTTTCCTAGTAGGTGCCATTTCTGTGTACTACTGCTCCATTGGTTTTTAGGGTCTTGGCGTGATATGAGAAAGGGTCATGGGAGTCGGCCTATGGGCTTGGCTTCCTCCAGTTTCATTGTTTTACGCTTAATGGAATCGATGTCAGCTGGAGTGCGCCTGGGCAGTTCTCCTGTCAAGTTGCGTTCTGATGGTTACACTCACATTTACACATACACATTTAAAGTGCCAGGTGAATACAAATGTTTTACCTCTCCAGGAACAAAGAAGTCAAAGATTTAACCCAACAATATGTTGAACTTTATACACACAAGCATACTTCTCCAGAGTACATGTATATTATATTTTCCCAATTTATGTATTAGAAATAGTTGTACTGTTCTATGAATTTCCTTTTAACATAATTATAGATGTATATTTTAGTTCCTAAAATATAGTTCCTAAATATCGGTGCCCACATGAAAAGAGTGGTAGCATGATTTTTGGTGGTCCTTAAGCTGGATTCAAACAAACATAATAGGTTTGAGTAAAACTGCCTCTGCCATTTACTAACACCAATGTATTAAAAACATTACTCAGGTTTAAAAACACTATATATTAGCATCCATGAACATTAACAGACCCACCAAGACTAAACTGCAAACCAAGACAACCATAACCTTGTCCTTACTCAACACAAACACACACAACCACACTCACCCAGTGGTGAAACAGACAGACAAAGATTGTCTATTGACTTGCTCCCCTTTTGCAGCCCACATAAATCTGCTGTACTGCTCCGCGCATTTTAATCGACTGCTTTAAGAGTTACATTATTTACCTACTGAATGCCAGACAGAGAGGAGCAAACAAGCTATTACACTATCTAGGTTTACATCACATTATGTTTTACAGCACTTAGACTGTAGGCGGTGAATAACTGCTTAGTAAACAAACAAGATGAAGGGAAAACACACAGATGTTTTAAAGAGAAATAGAGATGTGAAAAAGAAAGAAGACCAAAAGAGATAGAAGTTGATGTATGAGAACAGCGGCGGATCAAAGCTGTAGTCTTTTACATCGTTACCATAACACCATGAGGTTTGATCATGCCGCATGTAAATGATAACTGATCCTCTCATTCTTTATTGCAGTGATTCCAATACTGTGTGACATTTAAAAAATGGCACCATGCAATGCAACCAGAAACGGATACCATGCTGAATGGTTTGACATGTACATCAATCCCACAAATGCAAGTGCAGAATAATAAAAAGTGAATACTGGCTTAAGGTTAAAAGCTAGCACAGTAACTCTTGAGCCTTCAATATACCCTAATGGACTGATACTGTATATGGGAGCATAACAATCACATGTCATTTTCATAGTCGGTAAGATAGTTACTGTGCTGTTTCAGATGCTTTTATGCAAAGTAACCTCACCTTGTAAAAAACACTATGATACTCTGGGGAGTGAGTGTGTATCAAAATTTCCCCAGCGGCAAGGAAAAGCTGTTAAAGTACACAAAAGCTCACACAAAGGCATGTAAACAAGCACAGAGTCACACAAATAAGCACACTTCAGTAAAGACGCACACATACAGCCATACTTCATTCTTGAGGTTCCGCTCAAGGTGGCAGGGAAGCCCCATCTATCAACGTTCAGTACATTTAGAGTAAAGCGCCTCAGATGAAAGCAAGAGCTGAAAGATGAATGGAAAGAGGGATGAGAGGGGAAAAGAGAGGACGAAGGGGTTTGGTGTTGGAATAGGGTTCATAGCAGGAAAAACTGAGGTGAAAAATGTGCATGTTAATTATGTGGCAGCTATGGAGGGGTGATCAAAAAAGAGAATAAAATGCTAAAAGTTGAATGACAACAATAATCTCACAAGCTGACAGATCGGTAAATACAGATGGACATAATGAAATGCACAATCTGAGTAGCTCAGTCCGTCTTATACAACAACACAACACAATCACAACAGTCTGGAAGATGGGCTGTCATTGTCAAGATTTCTTATTAGGTGCAATATAGATGCAAAGTAGGAGGACGTATGTTCAGGAAGTATCTTTCCCATTTTTAATTCCCATGAATTATGTCCTTAAAGTTCTGCAACATGGAACCACAATAGGAAGTGGGTGATTTAACTTATACTATATGATTACATTATGGCTATTAGTTTTAATGATTTCAATTTTGTGTCTGCTTTTTCAGTTTGTTTGGTAAAGCAGATGGCTATAAATATTAGCTGTAGCAAATTCAAAATGCTTCTTAGCTGCACATTGGGAACTAAACACCATTATATGCAGGACAAAATTGACAAGAAACCTGAAAGTAAACGTATTTAAACTGCTGAATATACAGTAGTAACAGGTTTTTAAAAAGCATAACTTAGCTTGGCGTCCATTTGCTGTTAGCGGTGCACACAACAGAATTTTGTTTAAAAGTGCTCATATTATTTCGGACTGTTTATTTGTTGTTGTTTTTTTTCCCTTGAGACTGCAGAGGGTGGGGGGTGGGTGAGGGTTTTTGTTCTTGTTCAGTTTGTATTTCTGCGTTTCTGTTCTGTAGGTTTGCATAAAAAAATAAAAAATAAAAGTTAGATCAAAAAAAAAAAAAAAAGTGCTCATATTTTTTATTGATGATTCAGCCGAGAGATTTGAATGCCCATCTAAGACTTGAGAGTGCTCAAAATGCCAGTCACCTAACACTGTCTATGCAATAAATGAATAGGACTTTGACTTCTATCAGTCTGGAAGCCTGAAATAATTCCTCACACTTCTGCTTGAAGTCCTCTAAAAGCAGACCAAAACTGCTTCTTTTTCTCACTCTCACTCATACACAGACTCCCACAGGTGTCTCACTCGATCTTGTATTTGCACAGATGTACACAGGAGGCCATGACTGACAAGGCAAGGGATCGTGGGGAGGCGTGCAGGTGAAAGAAGCGAATTACCATATGTAAAGAACGGAGGTGCCAATGTCTCTCTTTTTGTCTCGGGATAAAGCAGGTGGGCTACAAGAGGACAGGATAAGCCCAAGTAGATGTACACACAGAGTAAAGACACACAAATGGAAGTATGTGAATGCAAAACACGAAAGAACAAAAGACGCAAGAGGAGACAAGGAGGTAGCTCTGTCTTTCCAGGTGTGCTGAAGATGCAGTATGGACCACCGCCTGTGTATGGGTCACTCAATGAGGATGACAGTGGTGGTGTAAAGATCTGATTAGCACTGGGAGTGAGGCTGAGTAGGGTTTCTCATCAGGATCAGCTTTCAAACCAATGTTAGTGTGGTACTTTTATCTCTGATGGGGAGATGAGCAAACTGAGACCATGCTATTCTTATCTTGAATTTTAAAGAAAGAGATAAGCAGCATGCCACATGAGAGTTTAACAAATCAACAACATAATGTTAGAACCCAACATCTCCAACTCAGTCTACTACAACTACTACGCTAACTGCTGTAACAGGACATTCAAATATATAATCACTAAATGTGTTGAAAAGTGTCTTTGCAGCTCTGGAAGTGGCAGTGATAAGTGGGCACTCTGTAGATTAGGGGTTCTTACACAAAGGGTCAGGACATGAAATTGCTCAAAGGCCTGCAGCTGGAGGGTCCCAATATGAAAAGATGAGTTGTATTATCTAAATAGCCTTGGGTCCCAGCGTAACGCTAAATGTATTCCATATGGATTCCCTGTTTTTGGAATCCAACGATTACAGAGTACTCCTGGTGTCTGACGAGAAAAGGGAGAGTACACTTCCTATACCTTTTCTTGTTACCCTTGACCACACTTTTGTAGAGTCAGTAGCTACAGAAATATCAATAATTATTACAGTAGGGGTGTAAAGATTCACAGATATGAATCGGTATCTGGTTGTATTATCACAGATATGACTACACTGATACATGGAGCCATGGATAAATGGATCAAGAATTGTCTGATGGCCTGATTCTAACGTTACGAATCGGCAATGCGAGACTACTTTGCTGTCAATTAAACGATGCTGCTGCAATAGTGTGTGGTCTGTGTGGAACTTGGTCATTCAAGTTCAGTAGGGTTGGGTACCTTTCGCATCTGAACCAATATCGTTAGCGGTACCGGTGCCGGTGTTCGGTCTCGGTATTCAACGGTACTTTTTTCGGTACCTTACTCTTACTGAAACTGTAACGCCTGGTTGTAACAACTACCAAATTTGATTACAGTTAAAAAAACTTCTCAGTTTAAACATTTTATTTAAACACAATACAAACACCCTCTCCACCCTATATGAACATTTTATCCCCCTCCTAAAAATATGAACATATGAACAGCAATTTCGCTCCCTGAAACAAATCGGCTGACTAAGGAGTGTGCCCCCGCCCCAGCCTCACTGACTCCCGGGGCTCAGTCTGGTCTGCTCTGCAGGTCTGAGGGGCTAACAGGGAGCTACACTGGTCGCCTGGCTGCATCCAGGGGCAGCAGCTAGCTAACAGGAGCTAACTGACCTGCCCAGCGTTAGCAGCGTTAGTGGCGGTGATTTCACAAACAAACACAGTAAATATGACCTCCAGCCTTTAGCTGAGAGAGGTTATTTCTTTTTCTTTTTTTTTTATATTTTAAAATTTTTCAAGTTTTATGTAAGTGAAGCACAGCGACAGAAAAGAAAAAAACAAAACAACAACAAAATAACAAAAAAAAAAACAGAGCTGCCAGATAAATTTAAAAGCGTGTCTTGCATGAATGTAATATTGCCGTTACCTACAAGGCCAGATGTTACAAAAATACAAGTTGCAATACGGTCAAAGGCACATCTCTACAGAAAAGGGTTACATGTCTTTAAGATAGTCAATGAATGGTCCCCAAATGCTTAGAAAACGGTTTAGTGTTTTAGAGTTGTGGAAGCGTATCCTTTCCATCTGGATAATCTCAGTCATTTCGTTGAGCCATTTTCGAAAGCAAGGGGAGGTGAGGGACTTCCAGTCCAGGAGAATCATTTTCTTTGCAGCAACCATGCCAAGCATTAGTGCTTGTTGTATCTCAGGCGAGAACCTGAGAGCATTCTCCGAGCACCCAAAGAGCGCCAGCTCTGGATCAGGGGCAATGTCCAAGTTATAAACCAGACTATGCCACTGAAATACATCACACCAGAACTTATGCAGTTGAGGACATAACCAAAAAAGATGTGATAACGAGCCCTCTGCACCTCCACATCGGTCACACAGTGGAGAAAGTGATGGATAAATTCTATGCAGCTTTAGCTTAGAATAATGCAACCGATGAACAACTTTGTATTGAATCAATTTATATCTAACATTGATAGAGCATGTGTGAATTCTGGTCAAAGCTTCATTCCAGGTATCGTCAGACACCTCAAGCTCCAGCTCGCTAGACCAGGGTTCTCTGAGATGGTGAGTGGATGCGGAGGTGGAGAACAGGGATACAAAGCGAGATATTAGGTGCCTGGAGTCAGGAGGAAGCAGCATGAGATCATAGAATGGGCAACTTGTTGGCATGGTGTCAAAGTTTTGAAATACGCCTTTAACATAGTGCCTGATTTGAAGATATCGAAAGTGATGAGAATTTGGTAAATTTAATTTTGTTGTAAGTTGACCAAATGAAGCAAAATGTCTGTCTATATATATGTCTCAGAGGGCAACAAGTCCCCTCTCCCTCCAGTCTACAAACACCCCATCCGCCCGGGATGGTAAGAATGAATGGTTGTGGCATATAGGAGTGTGTACAGAAGTGTTCAGCAGCTTGCAAATGCTCCTTATCTGATTCAAGATCCTGAGGGAATTTCTCAGAACAAAGTTGTTACCAATAAGTAACCAAGGAGACTCTGTCTTAGAAAAAAGTAAGGTGCGAAGGAAAGAGCCTTGTACCGCTGCGGCTTCAATGTTTACCCACAGGGGAGAGCTGTTAGGGGCCTCACCGGGCTGACCCTGCTGCCAGTACATCAAGGCCCTAGCATTAGCCGCCCAATAGTAATTCCTGAAAACGGGGAGACCAAACCCCCCCTCCTCTGTAGGCTTATGCAAGTGTGCTTTAGATATGCAATGCGCTTTGTACCCCCAAATAAAAGGAAAGACAATTGAGTCCAATTTCTTAAAAAATGCTGAGGTGAGAAAGATTGGCAGATTCTGAAATAAGTACAAAAATCTAGGAAGAGCCACCATCTTGACTGCATTGATACGCCCCACCATGGACAGTGGCAGAGTTCTCCATTTCTCTATGTTGCGTTTTAGCTTCAAGATCATATCAGCATAGTTAATTTTAAATAATTGCTTAGGGTCACGGGGTATTTTAAGCCCTAGATACGTGAAGTGATCTTTCACTAGTGTAAATGATAGCGTGTCAAGAAATCTTGGGTCTGAACTGTCTGATAGGGGCAAGAACGCGCTCTTTCCCCAGTTGATTGTATAGCCAGAGAGTTCGCCAAATTAGTTAATGAAGTCAAGCAAAAGGGGAACAGACGCCTCTGGGTCCGAGAGATATAATAGTGTATCATCTGCGTAAAGACCCACCCGGCTTTCTATCTCGCCTATCTTAATGCCCTTGATGCCAGGATGACTCCTGATCCCCACTGCAAGGGGCTCCAAGGCCACATCGAAGAGCAGGGGCGACAGCGGGTCACCCTGCCTGACTCCGCGGTGCAACCCAAAAGGCCCAGATTTATCACTATTGGTTAGGATGGAGGATTTTGGACAGAGGTATAACATCTTGACCCAAGTGATGAAAGAGTCCCCAATTCCAAATCTCCTAAGAGCTTCAAACATAAAGGGCCACTCCATTTGATCAAATGCCTTGGCCGCGTCAAGGGCCAAGACAGCTGCTTTCGAGTCGCCTGATCGGTTGGCATATATATTATTCAGAAGCCGCCACACATTACAAAATGAGAATCTACCTGGGATAAATCCTGTTTGATCAGGATGTATAATTGAAGAGATGTGCCTTCCTAACCTGTTGGCTAGCACCTTCGTGACGGACTTCTGGTCAAAGTTGAGTAGAGCAATGGGCCTGTAACTTCCAGGCTCAGTGTCTTCCTTGCCTTTTTTTAACAAAAGGCATATATTCGCTTCATACAGCGACCCCGGAAATGTTTTGTTCACAGTGGAGTCTTTGATCATCCTAAGCAAGAGTGGGGCGAGTGTTTTATGAAATGCCTTATAAAACTCGCAGCCAAACCCGTCAGGGCCAGCTGCTTTACCAGAGGGAAATGATTTGACTGCCTCAACTAACTCATCTTCCGTGAAATCTGAATCAAGTTCGGACCTAGATGACTCATCTAATGTTGGCAGGCAGAGGGAGTCAAAAAAATTAGTGAGATCCGTACTAGTTGCTCTAGACTTAGCAGTATATAATTCTGAATAAAAATCCTTGAAACGAGCGTTTATGTCCTTAGGGTTGACCAGCAACTCTCCTGTTTTGGATTTTATTTTATAAATTGCACAGCCCGCCTGAGCACCCTTCAACTGTCTGGCCAGCAGCCTCTCTGGTTTATCACCTAACTCGAAGTGTTTTTGTTTAATTTTAAGTAGGAGTTTGCCAATGGTTTCACTAAGAATGTGATTATATTCGTATTTTAACTTCAAAATCTTGTTGAAATCTTCCTGTGACAGGGAGTCCCTATAGGACTGGTCAAGAGTTGGAAGTGCATTTTCAATCTCGGCCAGACGGCGACGCTGTTCTCTTTTTTTTGAAGCTTCAAATGAAATGATGTGGCCTCTCATGACAACTTTGAGGGTTTCCCAGAGCGTCGAGTCTGATACATCACCTGCGTCGTTGGTCTCAAGGAACTCCCCTAGGCGTGCAGACATGTAGTCCATAAATACTTGTTCAGTCAGCAACCATGGATTAAAGCGCCAGCAATAAGTTTGTTTTGGCAGGGCGAGCTTCAATTTTAAAGATACTGGGCTGTGATCTGATATCAATATATTATGGTATTTAGTCTGTACGATGTTGGATATTCATTTTGCATCCACTAAAAAGTAGTCAATCCTTGTGTACGATTTATGGACATGGGAAAAGTAGGAATAGTCCTTATCAGTTGGATGTTGCAGTCTCCATATATCAATCATATTTCTGGATTTAAGTAGATTATTCAATGTTTGGTGATTGGAGCACGGGAGAAAAAGTCTGTCAAGATATGGATCAGGGTAGCAATTAAAATCACCACCCATAATTAAATTAGTAGTGCTGAGGTCTGGAACCAGGTCAAATACTTTGCGAAAATAATTTGGGTCGTCTGTATTCGGGCCATATATATATTCAGAAAGGTGACAGGAAACAAATTAATGCTTCCAGTAATCATAATATACCTGCCATTTGGATCCGTGGTCGCTGAAGTAAGTTGGAATGGAATACTCTTACGAAAGAGAATGGCGACACCCCTAGCTTTGGAAGTAAACGGTGATTGATAAACTTGAGAAACCCAATTAGCTCTCAATCGTCACTGCTCTGTAGCTTTTATGTGGGTTTCTTGGAGAAACACTATGTCTGCTTTAAGTGACCTTAAATGCGCAAAGACCTTACCCCGTTTAACTATATGCCCAAGACCGTGCACATTCCATGAGACCAGTGAAATTGTACTCATGTCTGCCTGATTCTCACCGTTATGCCTCAACATCTAGGCTACACAAATGGAAAAAGAAAAGCAATCTAAGACACACAAAAACAAATATCAACATGCAAAAGCAGTTATTCTGGCAGCTCTGGACAACCTAAAACAACATGAATAAACCCCACATCCCTCCCCACAGAAACTTCCCCAAATTAAGCATCTTTTCTCCCCTCATATATAGACTGAGGGCCACCGGGCGCATGGCTTGTAAACACAGCTCTAACCAACCGAACATTTCAACTAAACAAGCCGGGTGCCCCTCTACCATTCCAAACTGTCAAAAATAGACATATAAAATTAAAATGTTACCGTCAATGATTGTGAAAATGTTCCTTATGCTCTATGCAAAAGTCCGTTAACATAACATGGCTGTAACAATCCGGTCAGACTGTGTCTAGCCAGCTATAATATCCCGCTGCAAGTTGCCGACGAACATCAACGCCTCCTCGGGAGAGGTGAATATCTTCTGAAGCCCGTGATGGAAGTGGAGCTTGGCCGGGAAACGCAGGCTGTGCTTGATTTTCAGCTCACGCAGGGCTGCCATAGCCTCACGGAATCCCCGTCGCTGCTCCATCACCTCGGCAGTATAGTCAGGAAATATGAAGACCTTGTGTGCGCCGTACTTGAGAGACTGTTGCCGAGCGAGCCGTATTATCATCTCTTTTTCCTGATAGTGGGGGATCCGGGCGATGATCGTGCGGGGTCTGGTAGAAGGAGCGGAGGATCCTTCTACTGGCTTGGGCTGTAGAGAGCGATGGGCGCGGTCAACAATTACCGGCTTTGGCAAGTGAGTCTCGCCTAGCAGTTTAGGAATGAGAGCGCTTACAAATTCAGTCGGGTTTCCCTTCTCATCTCCTTCGGGGATCCCCACAAACTTGACATTGTTGCGCCTCGAGCGGCCCTCTAAGTCATTCGTCTTGGCTCGGAGGAAAGCGTTCTCTTTCTGTAATTTGTTGATAGCGGTCTCCATAGACTGCAGGCGAGCGTCGAGGTCTGAGACCGTCTCATCTACTTCATCCATTCGGGTCGCCAGGCTGTTGTGTGACGACTGGAGAGAGGCAAACTTCTCATCTAGTAGGTCGAACCGGGTGTTGATGGTCTTCAGAATCGTATCCTGCATGTTTTTCAAGTCCTCCATAGAAAAGGCGTGCTGCTCACCGGGGACGTCCTCGCTAGCCATTACCACGCTGCTGCTAGCTAGCCTCGGCCTCAGCGGCTTGTCTTTCTTTTCTTTGGCTTTGGAGTTAGCGTTAGTCGACATTTCTTGGTCTTGAACGATCACGCAGGGATATAAAAACAAAGCTGGGATGTCATATTTGAGCAGACTTGGTTGAAGACGGCAAATTTAAACGGATATAAACTGAACGGAGAGGAGCTCTCGCAGAGACGTCTTACTCCATACGCGACACACTAGCGCCCCCGAGAGAGGTTATTTCTGAATGAACCTGAATGCCTCACAGGCTAATTCACATCCAGAATCAGCGGCAGCTAACAAAAATAATAACGGGGACGATATTAACGTCTGGCCGGCCTGTGAGCTCTCCAAGCAGCATGTGAGGAGGAAAACATGGCAGGATGCTGCAGGATGTCAAAGTTGGCAAACAAACAAACAAGCAAAGTACCGAAATTTGGCACCGTTTGATTTTACGTGAACCAATACTCGGTAATATCAACGTGAGTCGGTCGGTACCGGTAAAATTACAGGCAGGCAGCAGCCAATCAGCGCCCTTGTTTGAGTCTGCAGAAAAAAGTCCTTTGCTAGGTTTCGTTTTTGGAGTTAGCGGTGAAAGTGGCTAAGAGGAATACATCGTGCATAAGAAGCTTAAAAGTCTGCTAGCTGCATGATAATGATTGCAACAGTATTATTGTGCTCATACGTGCAATCACGTAACACTATATAATTATTACTGGAGTGCTCACAATGACAATGTGGACCTATGTTTGAGTTACTGTCTCTAAGATTACAGCAGCAAGGAGGCTGTTAAATTGAACATGGAGCTGATGTGGTATGTTATTTGGTTATACGTGGCTAACTTAGCAGGTTTCCTTAATATCTGATGACATATCGTGGTCATTTTTGGATTTAATACATTAATATATTACACCTTTAAAGTTAGAAATGGGTGCACAATTATGTAGCACATAGATTTTGGAATGAAGGACAGAGGAAATGTGGAGGGAATGCTTTTGGAAGTTATTTAAGCTAATTAGTTTTCGTGTTCTTTAACAAATGAGAGGTCTAGGAAGTTGTTTTTTTCACAGCACTAACAGGGCTTTCAGTAAGATCATTACGCCCAAAAAGCTCCATCCTCGCTTTTTCCATTTGTTTCCTCCTCATCACAAAATAATCTCTAAAACTATCTGCGCTGCGAGTAAAATTACATGTTACCCAGCTCTCTCATTCTGTCATCCAAACCTGTCTTTATGTCTTTATGTCTCTCTGTCTGTCTGTCCTCAAATCCTCAAAGCTCCAAAAAAAAAAAAAATCACACAGGAAGCTGGGAGGAAAAAACAGAACACTCAAACATAAGAGGCTTGTGGACATCTCAAATGCACTCAAAGAGGCCATTAATAAAAATAATTAGCACAGGAGATGGGTGGAAAAAACAGGGGCCAGCTTGGCTGATGTAAAATCTCATTTCTGTTATTTAATTTATGAGAGAATGAAGCAGGAAATCCACCAATCATTTTGTTAGAACACAGAGCTCCTACAACAGGCTGTCTATTCTGGAAGGACACACACACACACACACACACACACACACACACACACACACACACACACACACACACACACACACACACACACACACACACACACACACACACACACACACACACACACACACACACACACACACTTACACTTACAGATCCCATCATCAGCCAAAGGGGGCCTGAGGGGTCATTAGTAAAGGAAGAAGATCAGATATCACCAATTCATCTTGGTCAAAATGATTAGAGAGACACACAGAGAGAGAAGGATATACAGGGGGTGGTTGTGTGCATTCCTGGTTTAATGTAGTATTGTGATCTTGAAGTCATTAATCAAACAACAGCAGACATACGCCCACATAACATTTCACACACTCACACGCAGTTGAGGTTGAAGTTCAGGTTCAAAATGTCGAGGTGATTATTGTCACTGTAACTCACAGCTAGTTAGCATCAGTTAGCATCAAACTGCAGCATGTGTTGGAGGATAATCATTTAAGTCTACACTCTGTGGTAACCACGTGACATAATCACAATTAGTGCCTCACATTAAACCTTTTTTTCCATATCTGTTGTCACTACTTAGTAAAACCACTTCAGGGCAGGCAGCATACAGAGGGAAAAAAGATGAGGAGTAATCAAGCTCCATCAGAAAAGCAGCCAATAGCTGAAGCTGTAAATTGCTAGCTGTCCAATACCCCATTTAGACAAAAATAAGGATGTGGCTTGCAGATTAATGTGAATGGTCACAATTAGAAAAAATGGATATCACATTCCATGATTCGCTTCTTTGACAGTTGCTCACTGCCTGCATATGCCAAGACCAAATTCCAGGCATCCACAAGAGTTCTTCACTGGGCGAGCTAGTTCAGAGCTTTCACATTAGAGACTTCCTCTGGCCAAGCCAGCTGACTTCTTGTTGGCTCCTAGTTTGCAGACATTTAAACAATTACCCAACTGAAACATGCAAAATGGACAGCAAGAGAGAAACAGAGTATGTATCAATTGGACAAGCAAAACAACTGAAACTGAAACAAATTTCTGTATTATGATTATGAAAGACACATGTTCAAGCAAGCCCACATCATACATCGGCCCCCAGCATGGAAAGGGTATAATACAGCATCACACAAGTCAAGTTCATCTGTACATCCCAACATCACATGCAATATCTCAATGGGCTTTACAGGGTAACACAAAACCAGCTCCCGACCCAGCCTAAGCTCTCTAAGCTCTCAAGAAAACACCCAGGGACTAACGGGTAAAAGGCTCGTTTGTCTCTTATCTCACTAGTCACTTTGTGCAATGTTCAATAGGCTTATTGGGGGGGTGTTGTCAAAACTTAGAAACTACGCACTATAGCTTTAAGAAAAATCAACAGCACTGACAAGAAGAAGACCTGCTAGTTTGTAATCCCATAGACCCGTGGTGCAATTTTAAAGGGGTGATAGAATGCAAAACCGATTTTACCTTGTCATAGTTGAATAATGACAGTTCGATGGGGAAATAGGACATACATAGAACCTCAAAATCCCATTGATTCTTTCCTCTGCAAATCGCACAATTTGAAACTGCCTCGGAAAACGGGCGAATCTGAACAAAGCTAAAAGTTGACGTCACCTTCTCAAATCCTCCTCATTTGGCTCTACCTTCTATCTTTGTAACGCCCCAAAATTTACATACTAGGCCACTAACTGATCTGAGGTCAGTTAGTCTTCTAAATCTAGGTTGTGCAGATCTCTGCTATTCCATTACAAAATTCACTTCTGAGAATGTAAAAATGTAAAGCTCAAATATGGGCCGTTTCATGAAAATTGATGGCTAATTGCAAATTTGGTAAGACAGTGTCGGATTTCACAAGCTCCACAATCTGCCGGGACAGGTGGCGGCTGCTGGCCGGGTTTGCCCCTTCACAGACCCGCTGAGCTGGAGCTCTGTCACGATCTCACACACGAGCTGCGCAGTGTACTTTAGAAAAGAAGAAAGTTTGGAGGTTTTGCAAAGAGATTGAAAAAGAACCACGGTCGTAAATGCAGTGTTGCTGTACAACGGAATAGCCTACTGGCCCAGAGAAAAGTGTTTAGAACGGGTATATCGGACAATGAAGAGGGAGTTTTGGCTCTAACGCAGCGCTGCAGAGGCACTGGCAGAGGACAGGCTTGCAGGGGTTCACTCTCTTCTCCCCACGCTTACTAGCTACAAGGTGAGTTGTGAGTTGTGAGGTTTTTATGTCGCAAGAGTAACGTTAGAACAACATTAGTTATAATGAAAGTGTCGAAACGTTTTTATTTTGTCTCGGCTGTTTTAGCCGCTGCAGCTCGAGCCTGTCATGTCTGGGCATCTAACAGACAGTGTGTCTGTGTTTGTGTGCGCAGCGGTGTGTGTGTGTGTCAGTGTGTGTGTGTGTGTGTGTGCGCTGAGCGCTGTGCGCAGGGCAGCAGTGTGTGTGTGTGTGTGTGTGTATGTGTGTGTCTGAAATATGAGTCCTGCTGTATCGTCTCCAATGTATTGTGTATGTGGTTCCTCAACCAATCAGCGCGCAGCTCATCTAAATATTCATGAGCATACTATATTTGGAAGAAAAGCTGTCGTTCCAAATAGAGCCATTACACAGGGATGCATAAGGGCAAAAAAAAAAATAGCACCTGGGCCATTTTCAGCCCAACCAAGGTTAAATACCCTATTAGGAGACCTTAAGGAACAGTGTGAAATACCCTATATAATCATTCTATCACCCCTTTAAATAGGTGATTCATTCAGACAATGATGATTAGCATAAAGAAGGGAAAACAGGTCAGGACACTAGAACTTATTTGAATCAAAAGTCAAATTAAACTCACCTTAACAATCAAACTCAAGCAGACAGGTTTCATTGTCTTTTTGAGCACAATGGGTATTCTGATTTACAAAGATAATCAGAAAGTATGTGACAAAAAGAACTTCCGATTGTATTATATTAAGTACCTCTTGAAAACAGTAGACACCATGAAGCAGTAGTTGGCTACACAGCTGGTAGCTTTCATTTGTGGAACTCCCAGGGTACACACATACAAAAACACACAAAACGGCTTTGCAACAACTAAACACACACACACACACACACACACACACACACACACACACACACACACACACACACACACACAAGCAGCGTTAGTCAGCATCGCAACGCCTGATGCTTCAGTACTTAAGTACTCCAAATGTGCATTGTAGTGTAGCTGATAAAATAGTTAAATATTTTGCAAAACATATGGCAGAACTGAATCAAGCAGAGGAGGGAGGTGGTGTAAACAAAAGAAAAAGGGGAGACGATACTTGAGGGATAAAAACACTGCCTGTCTGTATGCTGGGAAGGAAACAGCATCAGCATGTCAGACAGTAAAAACACATCTAATCCACAAACACAAGCAATGCATAAAATCCTCATCGCATACGTCATATACTGTGCTCTGAGACAATGCTGCTACTGAAGTCACAATATTTAACATATGAATTCACAAAAAGGCAGCTGTCACCAACCAACTTGTCTGTTTAAAGACTTAAAATGTCTTCTTAAAGTAAAGACAACAATACGAACCTCTATGAACTGCACTAAAGAGATCCAGCGAACATTAATTTTTTCTGTATGAAACTTTTCAATCATATTTTTACTGTTTGCAGGTCTCATAAGGGTAGTGACAGTGGGTAATAATGGTTATGACTATAATGTTGGAGGTTGACTGCAACAAAGGGACAGTGATTGAAAGTATCCTACCGTGGTCTGTGATTTTACAAGACACAAGATAGAGCTCCTTCAGACTTCTCCCCTCTTTGGCGATGATTTCCACACACCTACAGAGATACACAGAGAAAGAACAAAAGTTTAAAGTGTCACCTGACGCAAATTTACTCCGGTATATTGCGTTTCACTCTAGCGTGAAGACAATTTTTGACCTGCCTCAAAAACACTGAAATGCATGCACACATACAAGGGCTTTTTTCTCTTAAACTCCCTCTGTTACACACACACACACACACACACACACACACACACACACACACACACACACACACACACACACACACACACACACACACACACACACACACACACACACACACACACACAATTACTCCATAGTAAAGGTTTAACAGTACAGCTGCAGGGTCACAACTGCTAACATATTCTACTTCTTTTTAACACATACATCAATAATTAAACACCTGAGCTGATTAAAGAAGCATGCACTAACACAGCGCAAGAATGCTTGTGTGTTTTTGTGCACCCACATACTGTATATAGTGAGCTTCAAAGAGGGATATCTGCATTCAGCCCAGTGCCTGAGCCCAAAGGACCTACAGAGTGTGTGCGTGTGTATCTGTGTGTGTGTTGAGAGAGAGTATACACTAGGGAGGGCCAAGGGGAAGATCAGAGAATCTGTATCAAATGATTCTCTTTAAATGCCTCTAATGAGAGGAGTATGTGCAACAACTACATTTTGATCAACGCATTTGACCCATTAACCTTCAGGATAAAATGTTTTGATCTTTATGCTGGTGTTCTATCATGAATATTTATGAGACAAAAAAGACAAGAACACACACACACACACACACACACACACACACACACACACACACACACACACACACACAGCTCTTGTTTTAATGTGAAAGCAGAGGTGGAAAAAAGTGATATTGAGCTGTCTTCTATCATTGAGCTTCATGTCAAAGTGAAACAGGGAACAATATTGTGTGCTGTGCTCCTGCACTTTCATACAATATGACTGACAACTGAAGTTTTTCTAAAATACATTGCTCATATTCACTCACTATCTACTGGCTTATCTCACCCTTGGGCCAAGTGTGATGCGTGAGAAGTTGAGCTTCTCTTCTTTCATGTTTTTTTATGCCACATGCTCACTATCTAGTAAACAGAAGAGGCAATAGCATGCAGATCAGTAGAGCAAAATTTCCTTTCCAACAAAGCATGATTTGTAAGCTTGCATGTTTTTGATCCAGGATTCATTTAAGATGGCACAATTCATGGATGTCACTTGATGTGTGACATATCACACCGTAGGATCAAGGAGGAAAAGATGCCAGCGAGAGAAAAGTTAAAATGTGTGTCATATTTCTAAAATCCTTGTTTCTGAGTGTTCAAATGTGCACTGGCCTGCCTGCGTTAGTTCACGGGGCTGCATCTTCATATTTCACCTTTTCTATTAAATTTCTGTTGCAGTGGACCTGCGAGCCTCTCCATGTTATCAGGTTGTTGTTTTCTCCTCCTACCTTTATTTCACACTCTTTCTCCCTGCCTCAAACGCCATTCCGCCTTTCTTCCTTTTTCTCTCTCTGTGGCCCACTCTGAGATGTGGATAAGAAAAACTCCACTCTTGAAAATAGAAAAAGACCTGTTGCAATTGGTCAACCCTGACCCAATTTAGATTAGATTCAGTTAAGCCAGCGGGATTCACAATATCATGCCCTGTGTCTTGGGGCTCTGGCATTAGAGCTGCTAATGAATGAATGCACTGGGAAGAGTCGGTGACGGTGATGCAGCCACGAAGGCCGAGGCGGAGTGCATCCACTGGGGGCTTGTTACAATGTGCCTGGGTCCCCAGGGTCAGAGCAAAAGCAATTAGATCAGACATCAATGAATGAGGGAGGGAGTGAGGAAAGATGGAACGCGAGTACAGCAGGAAACAGAATGAGTAGAAATCGCTATACAGAAGCTAGAGGTTGAAGAGACAGAAGGGGTGCATCATGGGAGACTGGGAGCAAAGGAAACAAGTTAGAAAAAGAAGAAGGAGTAAGGGGCCATTATTAAGGCCAGAGTGAGGTGAAATGAGAGGACTGAGGAGACGGCAGATAAGACAAGGGAGGCCGGAGCAGAGGTGCGAGATGTGATGGCTAAGGCTCGCCACATGAAAGGCCTTCAAAAAGCAACAAGCTCCCACCCACCTCCACTCAAACCCCACAAGGCACAGCTGACATGAATTAGTGATCTGCTTGCTTTCAGTAATGTACAGAGCCTGTGACAAAAGCCCCAGTTGGACATGGTGTGCATACTGAACAATTAGATAGAGGCAATGCTCCAGGAGATAACGTTGAGAGGAGTACATTAGGATGCAGAGTGGAGAGCAAGTCAACAGTGTGGCAAGGTGGAGAAGCTGCTTGTGAGGCTGAAAAAGGGAGGAATGAGCAGTGAAAGGTAGGATAAGGAGAAGAATGAGGAAATACATCTTTTAAGAGACTAAGGGACAATGCAGCTCATGCAGGTATGAGGGATTGAATATTAGGAAGAGAGGATAGGAGGAGGAACTAATGAAGTGCCAAAGAAAATGTGGAGGATCGTAATGACGGCGATACAATGTGAGATGAAGAGGTGGAAATAAGGTGCAGAAAGAAAAACGAAGGAGAAAAGGTAGACTGGAAGGTGTGTCAGCAGAGATTCAGGAAATGGTGAAAAAAAGAAGTGTAGTCAAACGAGGGTAAGTGGAAGAGGAGAGGACACAGACAGACAGTACAAGATGGCAAAAATGAAGGGGAAGTTGTAAGGGGAAGGTTAATTAGGATAATTTTGAACAAAAAGAAAAATGAGCAAGACGAAGGAGTGCAAGAAGATGAGGAGGAAATGATGATGACAAGTGAATGAAGTGAGAAAGTCAAGCAGGTTGTCTGCAACCACAAAATATGCTCTCATAAATATTATAGATGCATAAAAAAGTCCAGAGAAAGCATTTTATATATAGTTATGTAGCTAGCTAATATACAGCTCAAGGCCTCTTTTTCCAATAAAATGATAATAAAACAGTCTCCATGACAACTAAGGGACTGCGTTTTAAGCGATTAGTTTAACCGGCAGGCAGGAGGGAGAGAGGGGACCATCAGGGGTCACTATGTGTTTGGCTCACTGTCACCGTGCTGTCGGCGCAAACAGCTAGAGGTGAACAATAAAACTGTCACTGCTCTCTCTATCTCATTCTTACAGTCGCATACAAACAAAATCAAGGTTTGGTTCCTGGCATGTCTGGGTTTTGGGGGAATTTCTCTTCTTTAAACAGAAAGTCATACACATATTTTCTATCTAAATTGAATTACTGGAGCCACAGAGCTGGACCTTGAGGACTTTGCTTAACCCTAAAACATCTTTTATGTTTAATTTTGTTTCGTAGCCAGCCAGCTAATGCTGCCTGCCAAAGAATTTTGCCTTTGTTCAAATCCACTCTGAAGGCTAAGAGGCTGAATTCTATTTTCAAAAATAGTCAGTCCCAACGGATATAACATAACAACATATAAACAACTTAAAGAGGTGTAGATGCAGCTATATATTTTTATTACATTTGGTGAAAAAAAATACTGTAATTGCTGATACATTATTGCTCTTTCCTTGAAGTTTTAAAAACTCAATTATGTTGCTTTGAAATCATGGTAAATGCATCAGCGCTAATTTATCTTGTGATTAACTAAGCATTTCCCAGGGTCTTCTTTACATGTAAATGAGGCCCGAAGGTATGACGAGCTAAGTAGTGTAGATTGAGGTGGATATGCCACTGACTGAGGAGCCTAGATGTTTTTTAACATCCATTTTTATTTCCCAGAATTACAATTTGCTCTTGGACCATATTTGCCCAACCTCTGCTTCACACAGTGTATAAGACTACTGAAAATGAATTTAGCTTTTCAAAACTACTGTGGCCCCCCATGTGCACTGAATAGCATCATTGTAAAGAGTTTGTCTGAGAAGCTCTTGAATAACAAAAGAGAAATGGTAGACCAGCATTATCAGAGGGATTTATCACATCTGTACTATACTGAAGGTTAGGAAAACGGACTTTCTAGTCAAGGCCCAGGCAGTGATATACTGTACGTAGTTTCCTCTTCACCTTCATCCCCACAG
Source organism: Perca fluviatilis (assembly GCF_010015445.1). Lineage (NCBI taxonomy): Eukaryota > Metazoa > Chordata > Actinopteri > Perciformes > Percidae > Perca > Perca fluviatilis. Next base: position 24,665,898 of record NC_053117.1, read on the forward strand.
CAAGGAGCTCTAGTGAGTTATCAACACTCTCCAAAACTAGCAAAGCCTTTTACAAATCACTTTCTGTCTTCTGTAATATGGGATTTTATGGACTTGTAAAGCCTTGGTCAATATTTAAAAAAAGCTGAGGTCTACACTGGGCTTAAAGCTCCCCTATAGGACAATTCGCCTTTGACTGCATTTTGTGTGTGTGTGTGTGTGTGTGTGTGTGTTTTTTGTTGTACAACCAGAGGTTAAACCTTGACAAAGCCTAGTGATCATCCCTAAATCCTAGCTCACAGTTTGATCAAATGTAATCTCTTCTATGAGCTTGTTGCCACGCTCATAAAACTAAAAGTTAAATTAATTTCAAATAAGAAAATGTGAATGGTTATTTAAGATGTACATTGTGTACTGTATGCTTTTTTTGTTTGTTATTTTCCATTTCTGTTTATTGTGTTGTAGCACTCTTTTGACTGGTATCCTGTTACTTAAAATGATCTAATTAATCAAAACTCCAATATAATGGTAGTTATGTAGTTAGTAGTGCTGTCAGTACCAAATCTGTTGTTAGCATTACAACCATCTACAGAAATCAACAGATTTCGACAGAGATATTTGTGCATTCATTCTTGTGCAGTCTTTTGACTTCAGCCCCGTGTTCCTTATATAATACATCAACAGCCATTTTGAGTCCAACACATTTAAAATAAGTTAAATTTCGCTAAAAAACAAAAACTGCTGTGGAACAAAGGAGACTTCCAAGCACCTCACTGAACTGTCCATACACAGCAAACTGGAAAGAGTCTACAATGAGGCTCAACAAGAAGATGTGGGACAAGAAAAGCAGGGACAAAGGGAATAAGAACAACCCAGTGTTTGTGTGTGTGTGTCATTACGCAGAGTGTGTTGTTTGTGCTTGTGTGAATGTGTGCATGTGTCTCTCAGAAGTGAAGCTAATCTTCTTTTATACAGCACAGCCAGAGGTATCCAAGCAGACAAGTAGCAGGAGGAAGAATAGTAACAATACTTGAGAGAAACAGAGGTCCATATTTATCACAAAGACTGCAGACAGTCTTCCAGCCAAACAACATGTGTAGCGCTTCTCTTTAGCCAGCCGATCACAATGGAGCAGGAACAAAGACGCTGCTGGGAGAATGACTGTAGGTGGGTACTAGCATGATGCTGACCAACACAAGGCTTGGTCTCATCCCGCTCCCACAATTACATGGCTGTCTAGCCACACAAAAGGAGCAGGGAAATAGAAATGGATGATTTTTTAGAGAAGAGGGTGAAAAAGAAAGAAAGTAAGCATGAAATGTATAAAGAAAAGCGGTTGAAGGTCTAGGGAGAGGTTGAAAACATAAAAGGAGGAGGAGGAGGAGGAGGAGGAGGAGGAGGATGTAGCAGCGGTGACAGACAAGACACTTCAGACTTCCATGGCTGTCTTTAGACTTAATGAAATGGAAGGGCGGAGCAGCAGAGAGGAGGAGAGCAAGGCAAGAGGGGGGTTTATACTTCTGAGGAGAACGCTCTTGCAAAATGATTCTTGCTGTAAATTTTTTTTATATCACCCATAAATCCATACACAAGTGTAAGGAAGCATGGTGCTGCTTCCTCAGACGATGTGCAACACTGAGTTTCTGGAATCCACCGGACAAAAAAAACTTTAAGACTTTTTTCATTGGGCTAATATAAATGGATATAAAACTATCCAATACCTCAAAAGAGCCCTTCAGTAAGCAAATACTTCATACTGCAGCAAAGCAACAATCTTAAAATGGAGCAATACAGGTTTTATTGAATGAGAGGGAACATGTTCATTGCTTTTGAAATTGCTGACCCCCTGATAATATGTGTGGACTATTGTTCTGTTGCTGATTTGGGATACAATTAAATTGTGCTCTAAACAAAATATCGGTGAAGCGATCGTTCCGTATCAGATTTTATTTTCTCATCTTAAAATTCTTCTAAAATACAGAAAGAAGAACAACTTCGACAGAAGTGAAACTTGCCTGAGAAGTCTTTTTTGGTTTTGTCAAATTTTTTGATGTGGATGTTATGTCCTATAAATTAATAAAAATAGAAAAATTAAATTAAATTAAAAAAGCTTGTTGCTTTACATACGCTTCAACATCCACATTTCATTTTTTGTATCTTTGTATGGCATTTATTTCACAGGTTTGACATTCACACATTAGAAAAAGCTCCCATTTACTATTGAAGCTACTTTAATGAAACCATGACAAATAGTTCAGAAATATGCCATACTTGTTTATTGTTGATAAAATCAGAAAATTATAAATCCAGAAGCTAAGACTTTTTTTTTTTTTTTTTTGTGTCCCTATCTGTTTTAGCATGTGTATTTGTGTGTGTTTGCCTTGTGTGTTTTTGTGTGTGTACGTTCCAGTCGTCTGAATCAGGGTCTGCTTCAGCAATTAGGGCCTGGATGATTTCCCAGGCTAGCCTGCCGTACCCACCGCTCAAATGAGAATTGCATCCCTTTTGTGTTCCACCCCCGTTAATCATGTTTTCAAACGACTCGGCAAAACGGCGGGGCATTCCAGCAGCTTGTCATCAGCCTGCTCAAAAAAGTGCCGATGGGGTCATAACTGGAGCCATAAATGCACATCATCCTCGGCTTTCCTGTCCAACCTGTGCTTTTTTTGTTGCTTTCTTTTTTTATCTGGGAAAGGAGAGGCGAGCACTGGATGAGCACAGTTTTCAGGTTAACCCAGCAAACAGAAAGCAGAAACACCAAGGCCCTAATATGTGCCGCTGTCTCCTCTCATCCTCAGTGATGGTTGGGTCCTTTAAATGCATTTTCTCCAGCTGTAAGTATTCAGTAATTGCAGAGTAAAACACTTCTTGTACTTCTCGAATGGCAAAAGTTTCAATATAGAGACGGCAGGAGTTCTACTCTGAGCAAATAGCCATTTAGTAGTTCTAGAGGTATAGATTAAATACAAGTGAGTGGATAAGACTTCTGGAGAGATTTCATTTATTTATATATATATATATATTCACCTGTATGTTCACCAGTCATGACTGTTATTACATACAGCATCAGCCAACATTTCCACCATCTCCAAAAACAAGTGTCCCTAACAAACCAGCTGATTTGTCCATCAAAAACCAGGGGGGGAAGCCAACTAAGCACTTTGTGAGGTTAAGTGGCAGTTATTCTCTTTAAGGTAATCCAAATGGACAGCCTGTTGCCTTGCCAACACTGACGGGCGTCCGTGATGCACATGCACAAACAGCATTCTAAAGCAGCCCCTCAGTTGCCAGAGGGAAACAAACTGGCTTGACATCACTCACACGTGGATCTCTGATAGTTCTTCATTCTGCATCTGCGATTCCTTCCTCTGTTGCGTATTAGCAGTTTCCCAGAGGACAAGCAAGTGAGATACTGACCTGTAAATGAACAACTGGGTTCTGTAAAGCAATGCCATGCCCCTATCTGCCTCCACGGTCAGCCCACTGCAGCCATAACACAATAAATAACTCAGGAGAAGATGAGCACTGCCCCGTGGCAGATGGTGATAACACTTACTGCCTCAGGTCTGAGTTGACACAGAGTCTGTGTGTGTGTGTGTGTGTGTGTGTGTGTGTGTGTGTGTGTGTTTTTGTGTGTGTGTGTGTGTGTGTGTGTGTGTGTGTGTGTATGTGTGTGTGTGTGTGTGTGTGTGTGTGTGTGTGTGTGTGTGTGTTTGTGTGTTAGTTAGTGGAGCTCTGCCGATGTGTGACGAACGTTTCCCATGATAGGTGTCACTGTTGGGAATAAAAGCAGTGGACGTATCTGCTTTCTCTCATTTCTGAAACATGCAGGGGGGGGGGGGGCTTGTGTATTTTGATTGTGCAGAAGCCTCGCAATTTATAGGACACAACTTTGATTTGTTCCCTAAAACAAAGTAAATACAGCATTGTGATCACAAGCGAGAACCTCTATTTTGGTTTCTTTAGAATAAAATCTTATCAAGTAACTTTTGTCTATAATTGGCTCATTCAATTCTTATTCTTATTTTTGTCAAACAAGTGAAACAATATGTCAGTGCACAAAATCGTGAAAACATTTTTTTCAAAGAAAATCAACTCACGCTGCATTCCTGTGGTGTAAGAATAATCCGAAAAAGTTTGCGTCATATTACGTAGAAACATGGCAGACGGAAGAAATGTTGGGTTGTGGGTAAGAAATTTTTAATCAATTCACATGTAATTTGTAGTATTGTATTAGTTTGTAACCGCTGCTGTCCGCTTAACTGATAACAAGTCAGGTAAATACTGGAAAGCTATCGACGTGTTGTGTAAACGCTCTGAGCAATTAAACAGCACAACTTTGTAGCGTCCATGTGGTTTCCACATTACGACTTACAGCTCATGAACACCTGAAGTCAGAAGAACAACTTCCCATGGAATGAAATGGCACCATCCAATCCAAAGAGGATGTTAATGTACTGCTATTCAAGATGGTTTTTTTTTCTTTAAGATCATTTTTGGGCATTTGCCCTTAGTAGAAAGTGACAGTAAAGATACGGAACACAAATGGTGAACAAGAGATAAATATGACATGTAACGACAAACATCCTCAGCTGGAACCAAACTAGGACCATGTGGTAATCTGGTATGCACGTTCGCCACAAGCTCACCGGGATCCCCTGATGCAGTGTGTTTTATACTTTTTGGTTTTATGATTGAGAGACTCGGTTTACTGGAAACTGTTTAAAATATTCTTACTTTACGGACAGGTTTCCTAACCTGTTTTGAGAAAGAAAATGTATTCAATTACTCAATTATTAAACAGAAATTAATTTGATAGGAAAATTACTATTATTTTTGTTTTCGAAACAGTCCCCTATTTCTCTGAAATCCTGTCAAAAAATACACTATAGCATTTCATAAAAAATGTGATTTCTGATTTCAGAGCAGATAATAAAACCAATAAGTAGCAGCTAATAACAGAAAATTATTTCAGGCACGAAAGAAAACAGCCAGTCTGTGATAAATTGAGGTGAACGTTCCCCTCAGGGCTGCATATCGTAACTCTTCTGCCTTGTGTCCACATGCAGAGAAAGGTGAACTATCACGATGTTTACCAATAGGCCTGACACAGTGGCACACGGTAACGCACAGTGTACACCCTCCACCCACTCAGCCATGGCTAATTGCCTTGCACTTTGATTACCGCCATCTATTTTAATGAGAGCTTACCAACGCATTCTCTCCTGCCCGCTTTCTCTATCAAACACACATGCAAACACTGGTACACACATGCAGGAGTGTGTGCATGCCACTCGGATATGCATACACACACAGAAAAGAGAGGAGAACAATACTGTGTACCGGGGTTTGTCTCGGTGGCAGGAAATTGCAGGGTGTTCATTAGGCTAATGGATATGAAGAGGAAGGGAGAAGGGGGATGAAGATAGAACGGGGGAGGACAGGATGAGAGGGTGGGAGGCCACTAAATTATACCACAACAAATTCTGTACAATGGCCCCATAAGTCATACTGCAGCGTGTAATTTCCTTGCTTCTATGATAGAGAGAGAAATGCTTCAATTACACAGACTGGCTTTAATTATGCTGAATTTGCCTCATAAGTCGGCTCCTGTTGAGAACGAATGAGCTGTTGGTGCTACTGCTCACTGCTCCTGCAGCTCGGCTGGGTGGACTCGGCTTCATTAGGATCGCTGGTGTACCAGCACACACACCAGGATGACAAAGCCTAATCAATGGACTCACACTGTTCTAAAGACTCTGGGAGAGTAGACACAGCAGCTACCGAACTGGACAGGGTTGCTGATCGATGGGGAAAATGTGTGCTTTCCAGTGTGGCTTCCGTCATCCTTTTATATCCCCTTAGCACACATTGGAGCTTTATGTCACTCAGGCTGTTCAGAGTCTTCTACTCAAAAGTTACAATACTTCATATTTTTCCTCCTGAGAGTGAAACGACATAAGAAGACTAGGCAACAGCAACAACAACCCTGGAGTAAAAGTGATTCTAAAGAAACAACATGAGCATGATGTACATAAAGAGCAAGACCAAAGGGAGGGAGACCAGAAGAGAGAAGAAAAAAAAAACTGAAAAAAGGAGGAGTGTGAAAGGAAAGAGAGCATAAAAAGGGTTGGAGCGCGACAACCGCACTACGACCACAGCTATGTCAGATCACATCGTCACACTCTGTCTCATCACTTTACGAGACGTTAGGTCGTCCATGAAACTAGTTCAACATGTCTAGTATAACAATCATCAGTACCACACGCACTCTCACACATACATACACATACAACTGCTAAGTTGGAAAATGTTGTTCCAGGAAAACAGAGCCCAAAAACAGCCAAGATGAGGTCACACCACTGAGCGGTAAGTAAACTAGAAAAGGTGAATATATGTGCGTGTATCCAAGGTTTCAAATTTAATTTCCAATACAACATGACATCATGACTTCGCGTAAACATACACGCCACTTTCCTGTTAGTTATCTGTACGCATTTTGAGCTATCCGCGTGTATGTCTACGCTGTATACAGCGGACGGCAGTCTGCAACGTCACAGCGTAAACATACACGCCACATGGCACTTTCTGAAGCCACGTGGCATGTTATCGTGAGGCTACGTGTTATCACGAGGCTACGGTTGGGTTTAGGAAACGACACACGCGGGTTGGGTTAAGGAAAAGAAGAACGGGGTTGGGTTTAGGAAAACAACAAATGTGGAAAGGAAACGTCACACTCGGGACACGAAGGAAACGTCACACGTGGGACAAGATCCCCGCTTTCCTGGGTGAAAGTCCTGTGTTTTACCCATCCTCCACCCCGCCCAACCTCCCTACGTGGCTTTTCTGCCTTTCATACTACGCACTACGGCGTCAATTCACACGCAATCGCACGGTAATGCGAGTCAATGTAGGCCAAACGGTGGTGATAAACACACTAAAAAGCGAGAATGGGTCTTGATAACATGCCAATAAAGGGATGTGAATTGCCGTGTCATACTTTCGCCATTTCATGAGATCAGTCTGTCAAATGTAATAGAAACTTTTAAAGCTTGAATGGCAACAATCATTCTTGACCTCTCATGTCTGAAGACCCCACATTGGCCTGTTCATGACCCCTATCTGCCACTGTCTCCATAGTAACGTGAGCAAGAGTAGCAATTTAAAACTTTAATAATCTAAAACAGTGGCACCGCCGACGAAACTTTTATTACACAAAACACTAGGCTACAACTTTAATACTATTCTTCCTCTCACCTCATTTCTATACCTAACACCTTCTTCTGCTGGATATTATCAATGACTTATCCTGTTTCACTTACAGCACATAGTGCCTTCCTAATCCCTTGGTGGTGTTATCATATTATTAAAGTATCATACCTTACCAATACAACACACATGGTGCACTACAAATAAAACGTGCACATGAAAATTAAATAATCTGTAGTATAGGGAGAGGGCTTAAGCATATAGTGTAAAACTAGCTGCTTATCCAATTGTTCCCTCCATGGGGAGAAAGAGAAAACCCCTAATGAGAAACTGGTGGCTAAATAACCATGATGGTAATAACAGTGGGAGCGTCTCTAGTGCAGGCGTTTGACTCCGGTGACACACCGCCATTAGGTATTCATGAAAACAGATGTTGCTTGGCTCGCCAGCTCATTGGTCCAAACACCCCTCGAAAAAGCCAGAATCCTAAATTAATTCCCCAATGGAACGCACTGTTTGATCCCATGCCAAGAAAAAGTGAGGAGATTTTCATGCTATAGGAGGGGGAGAGACGAGGACGAGGGAAAGGACGGAAGATGAGACGATGGGTGGGGTTTAGGGGTGTTAGAAAAAAAGGGAGAGAGAAGTTGCTGTCTTCTCTCATAATGCCTCTTCATCACCAAACCTCATCTCTTTCTCCTCATGTTCAAAGATGCCATCTATAGCACGGGCTGAGGAACCAAAATCCTATTAGCTTGACAGCAAAGTGAATTTGTTGAAGCAGTCTCAACCAGGCGACGCTCCAGTGGCTTATCACTGGCTAAGCAGACAGAGCTTAGGCAAGAGGAGGACAGAGAATGGGTGAGGGGACAGACAGAGGGGGGTCCAGGGGAGTTTAAGTGCCTTTATATACAGTAGTATATATAAGTAGTTCTGTATAAATAGGGCTCATCATCATCTATTTAATCCCCTCCCTCCCCCCAAAATATGGAAACTTAGCATTTAATTATGATCTTCAAAAAAACATATTTGATTTTATTTTTTATTTGTGTCACAAAACTAATTTCACATTTTTTTTATTCTGTTCATGTTTGTTTTTCCCCAACTATAATTCTGGTGCATAATCTGTGGCCTATTTGTACTTCCTCCCCATTTTTCTCTTGACAATGTTTTACCAGAGACATTTTCTGAACGGTTTATGTCAAAAAGGTGCAGTGGCCAGCATCCACTTGCATTGCACTGTATCATACAGTAAAACATTTGAGTGTGTGGGGACATACAAATCTGAATAATAATAGCTTCAAACTAATCTGCTTGTTTCTCTTGTCTGTCTGTCTGTGTGTGTCTGTGTCTGTCTGTGTGTGTGTGTGTGTGTGTGTGTGTGTGTGTGTGTGTGTGTGTGTGTGTGTGTGTGTGTGTGTGTGTGTGTGTGTGTGTGTGTGTGTGTGTGTGTGTGTATTTAGGCTGCCAGATGGGCCAAGAACTATTTTCCACTTTGGTGGACAATAAAGTTATATTCTCTTCTATTGTTATGTACTGTATAAGGACATAAAAAAAAACGTAAACGCGTATATAAAAACTTAACTCTTACTATAAAGAGTACCAAACAGTGTTGTAGAGGTTAATCACTCTCTTTTGTCTCTTCTTTTGTCTGTGTACATCTTTGTCTTCGTAAAAGAGTGAATGTCAATGAACTGTACATTCACCTGAAAACACGAGGAAGGTGATGTAGTCCAAGAGGATAGGAACCCAAATGTACATGACTTTGTTATCTTTCTTTTCCAAATCTATTGATATTACAGTCACCATCCTTACAAATATCTCCTATTTAGTGTGGTGGCAAATTGACCACGGCTGGTGGTTTGGTGAGACAGAGGGAGGAAGACAGAGTAGAAGCAGAACAACAGGCTTTAATAGACAGTGTTGTTGATGGATGTGATTATAGCCTTTTCATGCTGCCCATCCATTCTCTATAGATTCCAGATGATAACAGTCCTTGAACCCTCTCTTTCTTCCTCTACCATCCTCCCTCCCTCTCACTGTTTTCTCTTATCCTGTGCTTTTCACCCTGTTTTTCAGCCTTTCTGTTTCTGTTTATCCTTCTTTTCTCTCTGTAGCCATTCTCTGTTCTTCCCTCTCTCTGCTCCATAAACCCTGTGCACTTTCCTTCATTCCCTCCTACCCATAATACCACCTTCTTCTCACAATCACTTCCCCTCTACCCTGTGCTTCACAGGGAGACACCAAACCACATCACATATCGCAGACCCCCCCTCCTTTCTCCTCCATACCAACCCCTTCTTTCCCTACTATCTTTTCCTCTTTACCACGGCTTCTCATGCTTTCATGGTCATCATCCCAACGCGCTTCCTTACAGTTTACGACAGTGTTCACATTTCCAAAGAACAAAAAAAAACGCCCGATGGGTGGTACGTGTTTGCCTCGAAACACATTAGCGGTGTCGAGCAAAACGCTATGACAAATGACAGGGGACTAACAGTAGGGATCCTGCTGGTCATTCAGCCAGCCAGCAGAAGCACTGGAGTGCGCTCTGCCACAACACTGAGGCTCAAAGTGAAACCAATCCTCCAACGGCATACAATATCTGCCTTAATCTTACTCAAGCTCTGCTCATTACACACTCAGCATGGGCCGGAGACAGGCAGCCCAGGGAGCTATGCGGCTGGGATTTGTACACCAACTGTGTGAGTTTGCATGAGTGTAGACACAATGATGTGGTATCGCTATCACTGCAAGGCAAAGCCACGGTTAAAGGGTGTGTAATATGCCATGACACTGTACGCAGATCAAGTAGATTTATAGTCCGTATCATCCCCTCACATAAGACAGAAAACCATAGAGAATGTTAATTTCCACCGCCATAAACAACCATAATAAGCATCACACTGACATGTGAGCATGTTTGCATGCCTGCGTAACAATCAGCATACTGTGAGTCTGCGTACGTGACATGCATATGCCTGTGTAGATGTGCTTCACCATATGTGTATGAGTAAGCGGTTGTGCACATGTCTCCTTTTTACCCCATTACCACAGTAAAAAAACCTGACCATGCTTTGTTCATCACCTTCATCATGCGAGGTGAGGTCATCCAGAGTAAATTCAGAAAATCCTAATTGTGCAGGGTGATAATGCACCCACATAAAGACTAACATATTTCAAACCAAAATAATACTCTCTGTAATCCAACAACTTTTCAGCACCCTCCAGTATCCAGCATACATTCAAGGGCAGACAGAAAAAGGGCTGTACCAAACGCTGGAGGGCTGATCTGAAAAACAAGCAAAGATCTGAATAAAAAAGACGTTTTCAGACACACTAATGGGCAAGCGAAACTTTCTTGCATACATTACTTTCTCACATGGTTAAACAACCATGTGTACGCACACACATACAGAAAGTCTACCCAAAGCAGCAGACTGGAGGCTTGGAGTGGTACGGCTCCCAGTCTGCCAGTTCAGTTTTATGTCTCGGCTTTGATACAAATCCACACAGCATGGGAGCTCAATCCACCACCTGAGGTGTGTGTGTGTGTGTGTGTGTGTGTGTCTGTGTCCAATCCACCACCTGTGTGTTAGCATAGGAAGCCAAACTCCATTCACTTCCAGAGGGTGCACTTGGATAGTTGTGTGCACAGAAATATTTTCATGTGTGTGTTGCATGCACATGTCCCGCATGCAAGTGTGTACCTGCAGTGTTTGATCCATTCTGTTTTCCACATGAAGCTGTTCCTCATTAATCAATTTATATATGAGCCGAGGCTCTCTTCCACTCCCCCACAATAAAACCTCACTGGGCTGCTTTCCTTCTCCAGCTCACATAACCCACCTTCTGGCCAGATCAGGTCAAACACAGCAACAAGAAAACCACAATAAGGATCACTGGCCTCGGCCAAATACATGCTAAGATTATTTAATTTTTCAGCTGAAATCATCTGGGTATGTACATCATATTCTTGTAATATAAGTGTACACATTTAAGATATTGTTTTTACTGAAATGTTAGGATCATAATTTCCTTGCCAAATTTTCTTTTACAGCAAAGTATGTGAGTGACCTAATGTCTGCATTAAAAGAAGTAGTAATCATATTTTGTTGCCAATTCTTTTTTAATTTATGTCACTTTTTCCACTATTCTGGGTGATTAGGTTCTCATAACATTGTTGAATCCTGGCAGAATTGAGGTATGATGGTTATGAAGTGTGTAACAAAGACAGGTGGTCAAACAGAAAAGTCAAAAAGAAAATGTGTTTAAAGAAGTATGCACCTCTGACAGTTGTGGACCAATATGTTTGACAACATGTCCTATAACCTAAACTTTTCTCATTTCTAATATACCCACAGAGAGAACATGACAGATACAGCAAAACAATGTTTCATCTCGTCTGACATCCTGACAACAAGGAAATAAACATAAGCTGACAGCCAATCAGATCGCCCATCTGCTGGTCTGCCTCACAGTGGTTGGATCACCCGAAAAGTGTTGAAGGAATTATTTCTGTGAGGGACACACCCCAGATATGGTAAGTGGAGGAGCAGGGGGGTAAGCAAGAGAGAGAGAGAGAGAGAGAGAGAGAGAGAGAGAGAGAGAGAGAGAGAGAGAGAGAGAGAGAGAGAGAGAGGGAATATGGGGGAGAGTGGAATGGGCAGCCACAATGCAACTCCAGGCTATTTGATTGGTGGAGGCATGCAGGCAGCCAGGCAGGAAGACCAGGAAATGTAATTCAGGGAGGCTGTCTGAATATGACATCTCTGGGAGCTATTCAATCTGCAGCCAAACCCTCAAGTGGCGCCTCGCCTGGCATGGTGGCAGGGAGGTTACAACTGTGAGCTCACTGCCTGTCAACCCCACTACACCCTCAAGATATGACGGCAAGAGAAGAGGGAGAGGAGAGGAGAGGAGAGGAGAGGAGAGGAGAGGAGAGGAGAGGAGAGGAGAGGAGAGAAGTGGGAGAGAAGTGGGAGAGGAGAGATACTGGAATCGAGAAATATATTAATATACTGACAATGTAACTAAAAAAGGTGCAGCCAAGAATAAACAAGATTTAAATGGAGTGGGTGAACGTCTGAAAGGAAAGGCGGAGGGAACGCCAAGAGACGGAGGCACAATGGGACTCTGAAGCGCGGGAGAATGAATAAGAGAAAGACTGAGGAAGGAAAGGCGGAGTGAGTGAGAAAGTGATCCAGGCGCCGGCTGTGATTCTTCTCTGTCAAGCATGGCTCATAGAGAGTAGTGATAATTGACAACAGTGGCTGACGTTCTTCCCCGGACCATTCTATTCATTACAAAACCAAACAATCTAACCCCCCCTAACCCTTTACTATAAGCAACAGTACTGCATAGATGTGAAGTAGATCGAAGACAGAATGCCGTGCACAACTTGGAGCACGGAGGAGGGACTAGATTAGGCAATGTGCTTTGGATCAAAGGTGGTAACTTCACATATTATATTAACTGTTATTCGTTTAAAAAAAAAAATAAAAAAAAACATGGAATCCAGCAGTTTGAAATTACATTTAACACAGACTGTAAATATGTAAAAGGGCTTTAAACATTTTTAGACCTGGGACTCAAGTAGAATGCAGTATTTTTTGTTGTTGGCATGTGGCATCCACAGAAGCATACAAAGCAGATGATCCACCATGATACACACACAAATAAATAAAATGGCAAACAAATGAATATATCAAGTCATTGATATTAAACTTATTAGTGTGTGTAACTGACTGCATGATGAATTAAAAAAGTCAAAACATTATTTCTTATCTTCCATGTATTATTCTTGGTTCTGAATGCATTATCATTCATGGCTACACTACACTCAGTGGCCACTTTATTAGGTACACATGTAGAGTCTAATGCAATCCAATACAACTGTGCTGCCATAAAGTCTACTCTTATGATGCCTGTAATGTTCAGATTGAGTTGACAGTCATACAGGTTTTAATTAAATCATATGTTTTAGTATTGAGGTCATAGTTAGTGATGGTAATAAACTGGACTGCATTATATTGAGATACATGTATATCACCTAATCATGTCATATTATATTAATATTGAATAGGTATATACAGTATTTAGGTGCCAGCCTATCATTCTGTTGACGTCACCCTCAGCACCGCCCAGGCTCGACCACAATCCCCAAATTTGGGGTTTCTTGCACCAAACAAAGACACTGACAGAAATTATCCAAACTCAAGCCTTCAAAACGTCCATACTTCAACACTAATGCCATTTTATGGAATAAATATACACTTTACAAATTGGGAGAATACTTTTGAACACATGTACACACATACACCATCATATACATCTTCCCAACATGGGAATATGTTCTGTCGTATTTCAACAGAGCGCACCTGGACCATAGAAGAATGACCTCATGGGAGGAAATGAGTGAGCGTCTGTTGGAGCTAATAGTTCAGATGCTGCCACTGAGCTCCACTCCCTGTCATTCACATCCATTTGGCTTCACTGCTGTATTTCCTGCTGGTTTTTCTGGGTTTAATAGCAGTTCCAGAAGAATCTTATCAGTCAAGTTATGACTTCACTGTCTAGTCCTCGCCAGTCAGCATTCAACATCTGAGATAGTCGATGACAGCTCACTATTGAATACAGCTCCAAAAATCTTTTATCGAGGCCATTCATTCATACTTGCATACAGATAGAGAAATTCAGAGGAACACAAAGACCCACAAACAGAATCACTCACCCCTCCTCCCTACCTCCCTCCCCTCCTACACAGACACACTCATCTACCATTTCATCCCAAAGAGACTGTACACATTCAAACAAACAGAGGAGAGGGTTATTGTCCAAATGCAATTATCTTGTACTGTCCATCTCCTTGACTGCTGTGGGACAAAGGGCCCTCTGTTGATGAGGCTAGCAGCGTGTGAATAGGAGGTTAGACATCCTTGGCCTTTTCCATGGCTGTGGACATTCAATCTGCCATCCACACATCCCAGTGGATCTGATAACACACAACAAACCCCAGAGAGAGAGGGAGAGAAAAAGCAAGACGCTAATGGCTTCAGTATTGTGTGTAAATCCTCTCTTATCTGCCTGCTCTTTGTGTTAAGAGAATGGTCAAGGGCAGTGGGAAAGAATAAACTCTATTACCGCAATGTTGTCTGCCAGCGTTCACCTCAACGTAAACAGTTTAGAATAAGGCGAAGAACAGGCAAAGGAAAGCACACGTTAAGAAACACACCGTACAAATTCCATGAACAAAACATGTACAAGCATACATACATGCATACACAAAGCTTGCTATCCAGACTGATGCCAGAAAAGGCTGACGTGGCATTTAGACTGGAGCTAATTATTCTCAGACTCTCAGATTCTCCCATTGGAGTTGTCTCATATAAGCATGCACAGGCGCACACACTCACGCACACATTCACGCACATTAATTGTTGTGCTGATTCTCTCTTTAGCACGGTCTTGTCTGCGTCTCGTGGCGACAGAACAGTAAGAGGGAGAAAATTAGTGGAAAGGTAAAAGGAGCGAGGATAGGAGGAAAAGAAAAGACATGGTGGATTATCCCCTAATCCCCCCCGTCCCATTATAACGGGGAGGCTCAGCCTGTAATACATAAAGAGAACAGTACGGACCTGCATCTCTTTCTTCCTCTTCCTCTACCTCTCTCACTTCCCTTCCTCTGGTTTTCTTTTTTCCACATCCCCAGCTTGGTCCGTTTCATTCTTATTTACTGTTTGTAATGTACTGTTTGTTTCATGCTTTTTATTCTGTTTTGTTTTGACTCATCTTTCATCTACATTATATCACAAGTTGTACTATTATGTACTAATGTTATTACCTGACGAAATAACATTACCGGGGGGGGGGTATTTTTTGCATTCATGGTAGTCGATAGTAGAGAGAAGGCACGAAAAGAGGGAACACATGCAACAAATGACCTCGGCTGCATAAAAACTGGGCCACAGTCGCTGGCCACAAGGGCCCTGCCAACCCTTACGATCCATTATTTGTTTATTTAATGAACATCTACATTTATTAAGATTTAATATGCTTTCATTTCTATAAACACAATTTTCAGAAATCTACTTATTTACACAAATGTCTAGCCACATTCAACCATGGGAGTCATTCCTGTCAGAAAGCCTAACGTTCAGCCCTTTTCTTGAGATAACACGCTGCTGACTCTTCAACACAAACAATCCTCATCAGAATTTTTTGTGGCACCAGTGTCTTCCTTTGAAAAACAAAAAATGAATTTTTTAATGGTTACTGATGAATCAACAAAATGAGGAGGTGAGCACTGATGACCAGAGGTAATAGCAACCAACACTTTGTTATTCTAATGAGAGCCTCTCAATGCCTCCCCACTATTCTGTCTTCCTTTCACTTATGCACAGTCACACACACAAACGCTCCAGTTCTCCCTCTGCCCAAACCATAGCATACAACAGGTACCATATTAGTGTTAACTGTTTATTTGCAAGCATATGCAAACGTAACTTCTTTTCTTAGATTTTAAATGTAAGAATTTAGTGTATTTTGATGTTGTTGTTGTGAATGTTCTCTGTACTCTGCACAAAACTATGTAGATAATCCAGTGGCAACCGCAAAGTATGGTACAGTAAATGCTAAACTAATTACAGTATTAATTTGCTCTGCAGTCTCCTGCATCACGGCTCAGAGCAGGCCAACTGTACATTCATCCATCATTGCAATCACTGCCACACTATATGTATGAATCTATTTTAAATGTCGTGCAGCATATTACAGTATACAGAGCAGAAAGCAGTTACCACTAAAGTGAATATCATCTAACTCTCACTATGCAGCAGCTAAGGGCTCAAAGAGAAGACTGTTTACAGAAACTGTATGCATCGAAGAACAACTTCCTCCATTACAGTGACACGGTCCCATGTCTGAGAGGTCTCTCTAAATAAGGACATCTGTACTCCAGTGTCTAAAACACAAAAGCAGCAAAGAGGTCTGCAGCAACAACAATGGCCCTGAGAGCGGAGACTTGGTGGAGTTGGGTGTCACCTTTTCGACAGGTTCCAAGGATGTGGGCTGTCAGAGGCTGGCAGTCTGGCTCTCTTCTTCTTAAGCTGACAACAAAAGCTGGTGCCTTGGCCCTCTTAGGTGCCTCCCCCTGGGGAAAAAATACTATCACTGATGGAGTCGCTGCTTCTCACTTGTGCACACTGAAAATGTAAAAAGAAAAAAAACAAAGGATGCCCCTCGCTCATTTAGGCTAGATGGTCCAAACTGCAACAATCTCAAAACACACACACACACACACACACACACACACACACACACACACACACACACACACACACACACACACACACACACACACACACACACACACACACACACACACACACACACACACACACACACACACAAATACCTGTAACCTGATGTCATTCCCTAAACATGACTCCTACATATACAACCATGGGTAAAATACAAAATAGTTGATACACTTGACTTGCGTGCATGCTTTCCAGCGCACGCACACGCTTACACACCCTGTGTGTACAGGACATGATGGGAGAAGGTGTTGGATGTGATGAGTTTCTCTACAAGCTCTTAGAAAATAACAGCTGGTAGTGTGGACCCCATCATTGGCAGATACATTGAATACAAGCACACAAAAACACACACTGTTGAAAGGGGTACTTTCGTGACTACATACTTCTGTCAATACCACTTGTCTTTCAGGAAGTGAGTCAACTGTTTGAGTAGAAGAGAGGAGTGTGATGGAGGTGGTACACCTGTGTGTGTGTGTGTGTGTGTGTGTGTGTGTGTGTGTGTGTGTGTGTGTGTGTGTGTGTGTGTGTGTGTGTGTGTGTGTGTGTGTGCATGTGCGTGTGTGTTGCGCACACCAAACACTTAGCTAGGGTGGACAGATGTCCTCCCATGTGACATGTGTGTGACATGTATGGTAATGTTTGAATTAATGTCACACGACCACACCTCGCTGTGTGCATCACGTAGTCTCATCTCGAGGACATGATCGCACTGCCAACTACTGCAGCTGTAATTCACTCCATCTTCTCCTTTCAATCACTCCAGTCATTCCACAATCTGCCCATCAGTAAGCCATCTTCAGGTAGCACTCTTTCGCTGTCTTGCCATTCTTATCAGAATGAGAATCAGACTCTGGGACACTTTAATTGACAAGTACCAGAAAGAGTAATAATGCAGAAATGTTGGTCAATTAAGGACAATAAGATACGGTACATTAAAAGCCATACTATAAATAGTAGTCTTTATTTTGATGCCTATTAGCTTCCACAAAGTGGTCCCTAGTCTTACTGTAATCCACACAAGTAGTAGCAGACAACACAAATTGCCATATTAAATACATCTAACATGGTGTGTATTTGAGATACACTAAATCATTTCCTTTCCATCCTGCGGTCTCTCCATCTTCAGTTCAGCCTACTTCTTTCTGAATGATAATCAGATACAAATGTATGACATGTAATGAATAAATGGCCTCCATAAGCTCTTTGTTATTCACCTGTGAGCGCTGTGTGAGGGAGAGGATTATTAGATGGGGAAAGAGAAGAGAATCCAATAAGCATTCACTGAGATCCAAACAGGGTGCTCTTGCTCTCTACTACATCCCTCTTTCTGTCTTTTAATCTCTCTACTTTTAACAAAGTCTTTCCTCACCTCACTGCTGACTGTGGTCTACCTCAAAAGCTCCCGGAAACACATTCATTTGCATTCTTCCACCATGTCCATCCATCCATCTGTCTATCCATCTAAAAAGCAGCTCAGCCTCCCCTCATCGCTCCATCTGTCCATCACTGCTCATTACTCTCCCCAATTTCCATTCCTTCCTAGTCATATTTGTGACCATCTATCCATCTTCTTCAATTAACACAACTGAAACTGCAGCATGTAAGAATATATGAATTCTGTAGTGCTGAAATAAAAGTGGCAGCACTTTTTTGACATACATCAACTCATGTGAATTCATCATGGTT
The DNA here is from genome assembly GCF_010015445.1 of Perca fluviatilis. Taxonomy (NCBI): domain Eukaryota; kingdom Metazoa; phylum Chordata; class Actinopteri; order Perciformes; family Percidae; genus Perca; species Perca fluviatilis. The sequence goes on from NC_053117.1 coordinate 24,684,092, forward strand.
TAATATTGAAGGTTTTCCTGTGAATCCACAGGTGTTGGCATTAAAAAAAACATTTGATAGTGGATGATGTTGCCACAGTTTTTTTTATCTTTTTTGATTGATTTGGCATTACGCAAGTGAGTAATACAGATAAATAAGTCAGGAACCTCTTCCAGGGAGAATCTCACTGATTCACTCTAAACTACGGAAACTAAGCACTTTTTAACTGTATTAGTTTCAGGGGGAAAACTCTATGCAATCTATATACATTTTCTGGCAACTCCAAAAGAATGCTAGTTTAAGCTTGTATAGTAAATGCACTCACAATCTCAAGTTTCTATAGCGAGGGGAATTAGTCTAAACAGAGGAATAGCTGTTTATTCTCGGCTTTATCTGCAAACTAATCCAGACAAACAAAAAAGCGTCTAACATCCAACATCCACTACCTGTGTCGACTTGATCTGATAAAAGTCCCCACCAAAAAGATTCCCCTTTGTGCAAAACCAACTCATCTCCAGAACAATGTATCCTTCCCTGAAAACTAATTTCCCTGTGAAAATGGGGTTTTAAGTCTTTTGAGGCTCCTTTTATTTTCTAATAAACTAATTCCAAGGCCGATGCCGAGAGAGGCTTATTTCAGTTTAACAAGGCTTTGTTGGAATTTGTTTTACGTTATGATGCTGGTGGGAAGGGGGGGGGCAGGTAGATGTTTTGTTTTAATGCGTTCGAGTATCTTGTTTTGTTGTTTGCACTCCCCACACTATAGTAAGTGAAAAGGAAAATGATATACAAACTCAGGCTAGTTCATCCTTTCGTTATATTTCTGTCTCTGCTGACAAATACTGAGATACTTTCTCTAGACAAAAATAAAAAGTGTATATTAAAATAATAAAAAAAGTGTTGCTTTAAAAAAATGCCTATCCACACTGGTGGAAAGAATCCTGTGTCTGTATGCACATGTAAAATTGTCTTTTTTTATAAAATATTTTTCACCACACATCTCCATAAACCCAGTGATTATTCTCACTATTTTCCAGTCAGCCATGAATAAGCCAGGCTGCCTCATACCAACTGTTATGAATCCCTAACAAACAAACAAACACCAGACGCACGCAAACACGCACACGCACACACAGAGAGAGAGAGAGAGAGAGAGAGAGAGAGAGAGAGAGAGAAAGTCTGAAAAGTTGATCCTTTTCTGTTTGGTTTGAGTTAACAATAACAGCTATAGAGATGGATTTTGTCACATGAAAACAACAAGCTCCCGGGGGAAAGAAGCGCATGCAAAACTGTGGTAAAGATACAGGGTGCAGAGCAGTATAATAGTAATTGCAGCCACTAATGACTATAATAACATACCTTAACACTGGGCTGCTCAACTCTGGGCTGCCTCCGTTGATTGCAATCATTGTTAATTGCACATGTTTGGGCCAATTAAGAACAGTAGCAATTTCAACTGTTGCTGCTCTGACTACGTCCGTTTCATTGTGGAAAGTTTACAGAATATCGACGCATTTGTATTTTTCTTCATAAAACTTTTGGGAGAAATATCATTATGAGAACACACAAAGCTAGTGTTTAGAATACTCAGGAACAATCAATAACTTTAACAAAATCAGCATCACATCAGCTAGTGCTTGAGAGGCCTAAGCTTGCTGTCGGTGTCTGTGTGTTCAGATTAACAGCACTGCCTCTGGCCAAGTACGGCTGTAGCAGTCATTACTTTCCTATTACCTCTCCTGGGGCAGAATATTGTGTCCACATGGAGCGTGGAGTCTACAGCAAAACCAATAAAATGAATTTCCAAAGAGGACTGTTACCTTATGCGGGTAATCATGCACACATACCCTTTTTACAGTCTATGTACATACCTGAGGGAGACATGTAGATACCTTCCCAACAACATAATTACACACATGTAGGGGTGAGTTGGGTCAGCCAATATGAGTAGAAAGTAGAGGCACACAGAGGGGAAGCAATAAAGCAAATACAGTATGCATGTTATACATTCAAATACACACACACACACACTCGATGTTTACGTTACGCACTCTGACTCTAATAACACAAACAAGCATGCCTGCATACATACATAGAGTAACAATGCACCACTGTGCCCTCTCAGGAGGAAATAACTAAGGAGGAAATACACTTTCAGGTTAAGTTGCAGTGGCTTGGAGTTCGACTTCCATTCTCACATTCTCACTTTCATCCAACATATAGCAACATATACCCATCGGAAGGGTTTTATTGTGAAAGTGCTACAATAAGTGCTGTAGCCAAAGTTTGCATCCGACTACAGACTCCTTGGTCTACACAGTAAGAGATTGACTTCTTAAAAGGCTTTTTTATCAGCAGAAGAATGGTAAGTAAAGAATGGTGGGAAAAAAGCACAAAGGGCCAGGTGTAAAACAACAACAACAACAACAATAACATAGTTTTGGTAAAATCGCATCCTGTGGAAAACCATTTCAGCGTGACACAGTTGCCCTAACCATAACTGAAATCTAGGACCATTTCTTAAGCTGTTTTAATTAAACAATTGTACATTTCATGCAGGTGGTGGGTAGCAATCATCTGCACAAAAAGATTAAAAAAATACCCACACACTGCTATGTTGTTCCCAGTCTCACTCATGTTTCTTTTAAGCCCCAACAGTAGCAGTGGGGACAATGCACTCTCAAAGGCCTTGTCAGAGGACAGAGTACGGTTGGACGGGTAAAACAGATGCATGCCTATAAAATAACACCCCTTGCCAACCTCTGGCATGATGGATCCAACTGAGCTAGCTAGACGCTGAGGTAACATGTTACTGGGCGGAAACTAAAGCTGTTGACATGCTTCCATTTGGCTTGTACTTCTGTGACATACTACCCCTAAAGTTACACATGCATATTTGAGTCATGATACAAAATCTTTCCTTGACTTTTACTACATGCTTTTGTTGTAACATTTCTAGGATCTTAATGCCCCATTAAGTTTCCCCTTTATCAGCCTTTTAGGTAACAGAAACGGTTTTGCATGTACTGTAAATACCAAAAGGCTGCTAATGTAACTTAAAAGTGATGTTCTAAACAACTAAAACTGTACTGTATACTTTCAGAATCCATCATCCAATAGCTCTACTGTACAATAAATGTATCAACTTCTTTACCAAGTACGGACTGAAGTTACTTCCCATCTTTCAACAAGAACTTGTTCTCATTTAATTCTGCCACTTATTACGTAAATAAAAGTCTCACCTATATAGGCATTACTTACAGAAACAACATTTTCCAATTAAGCAAACACCTCACTAACTGGGGCACGTGTTCAGTGATTGCCATTGTTCCAGAGAAGCACCAATACATCACCATTAAAACCTGGGATGTGGGTGTAGCCTTTATTAACCTCATATCCTAGTTGTTTTTGATAGAAATGTAACAGCTTTACTTATAATGTATTGTGTACAAACAATGCATTAAATGAAAGTAGCTAGAGGCTTGGTTATGCCAGTTGCATGACAAACAAGCAGTTTTAAATTTAGCAAAAATTTGACTCGGATGGTAATTAAGACTCTTTGAAGGGCTCTTTCTGTGTGCAACCCCCACCCTATTCGTTATTCCTATTCAGAGGAAAAGGCTTGGTCAGTCACTGACCATTGTGTGTGTGTGTGTGTGTGTGTGTGTGTGTGTGTGTGTGTGTGTGTGTGTGTGTGTGTGTGTGTGTGTGTGTGTGTGTGTGCGTGCATGTGTTCACTGATTGAGATTCTCAAGGGATTGAATCCTGAACCTCACCTGCTGCACACATGTAGTTTGCACGCACAGACACACACTGCCAGCAGCCATTTCACCATGCTTCTGAATGCCATTAATTCTTGTGCCACATCTCCTTAGGTGAGAAGCTGGTGACAGAAGCAACCTGAAACGTTCTTTCTCTCCCTTTCTTTGCATTGCCGTCTCTCTCTCCTCCTCCCATCCCTCCACCTCCTCCATATTCAGCAGACACTGGCATGTTGAATAAGAAGGGAAGGAGCAGGAGGAGGGGGATTGGGAGTGGAAGGTTGTGACGGGGAGGAGGGCGGTTTGGTGTGGGTTATTATAAATTCAGCACCAGCTCTTCTTGTTGCGCGGGAATGACCCATCATTTCACACTGGGCCAAATGGCATGAATTCATAAATATAAATAACAGCAGCAGGACATATTAGAATAAAAATGCCTTCTCTCTCACTATCTTTCCATCCTCTTATTATTACCCACCACACACCTTTTTGCCTTATATATCAACTTCCACATTGTCCCTGCTCCTTCTCCCTCACTTCTCCTTACCTCTATCACTATCTGCTTTTCTTTGTTCTTTTGGAACTTTCACCTATCTACTCTATGATGACTCAGAGTCATACAGTATGTGGGAGGAGTAGGAAAGCACAATGGCAACATTATTTTACTGAAAGAATATGTATTGGATTTAATTAATTCCTTACATTTTTCTATACTTGAGCAGTTGTTTTATGAATTTTGCCAATTCTGTGTAGGTGTGATGGTAAAAAGAGAGTTGTTGAGAACACCCCAGTGACTTTACAGGCTGAACTGTGAAAAGCAGCAAAAGAGTGGGCGGAGATTGGCCTGGCCCGCTGACAGTTGGATTGATAAGCAGCTTGGCTCTCCCTCTGCAAAACCAACGCATCCATTTGCCTTTTGCACAGTTCTTCAGCCCTTTTTGCTGTACATTTCCATCTTTTCTAGCCCCTTGATTGCTCAATTCTGTGCCTTTTTTCCTTTTGGTAGCAGTCACACAAAACGCACACACAATCAAAAGTGTTGTTATGTGGTTGTACTCACACACAGAGAAAGACACAAAACATTAGAGCAGGGGCAGATACAACTGATTAGTCAAACTGCCACCTCTCCACACCACCAACGCTAATGGTTGCCACGGTAGTTAGAGATAAATATGTCCAATCAGAGACAATCACCGGGCGGGCTGAAGAGGCAGGTGAACTAATGACAAGGATGGAACAGAAAGATGAAATTCTCTCACAGAGCCTGACAGTCATTTGGCAGGAGTAAAAACAAGCGTTTCTCTCACGCATCAGGTGGGAGCAAACGACGCCCACAGACTCTCTTGTTCACTCCTCTATCAGGCTCGCGCCTCACGCCTCACTGTCTCTCGCTGTCTCTCCAATTCCATTTACCACTTCTCTGTAATAGAAATTCAAACTGATAGAGATGGGATCAAATAAATGTAAATACAGGTAAAGTAGAGACAATAATAGCACACCACCACTCTTTCAACTGAAATGTAACAGTCAGATAAACATGCAGGCTAGATTAGAATATAGTATGCTAATCACAAAAAGACGTTTATTAATTTAGCAGAACTACTTTACAGAAAATAATAAACTGAATTGCTACCTCTAAAAATGCCTGAACGAAGTTTGAAAGACAGTTCGGATATTTGAGATTAATAAAACAATATATTGTCCAATATTCTTTTTTTAACAGAAACATTTTGTGATAGAGAAATGTCTGAGAAGACAAAACTTAAACTTTTTAAAGGTGTGGTTTGTTCATATTTGATTGCACTGGCCTGGCAATGTGATCAAACAACCCAACAACTGTGATCACATTTGCTTCTAATATTGCTAAATCCATGCACAGTTGTATGAGACATATTTTTCTAACTGAGTCCTGTCCACTTTAAAGCAGTAAGAAGAGAAGCATCAACAACAAAAATTATTATATATATACACATACATATACACACACACACACACACACACACACACACACATATAAATTTCTCAAGTGAAATCACTCATCATGCTCATATTAGGTAACTAATTGAGGGGAAAAAGGTTTTCACAGCCTTTAAAGTCTTGAACTCCTTCCTCATTGCACATCTGCTGATAGGCGATAGCAATATATCTGTGATAACTCAATATCGGCCAATAATGCCAATGTATCAGTTGGGGTCTAATGGGCATGAGCCACTGTGAAAGGGGCCTCTTCAACACAGCATACTGTATGATCCACTTGAGAGGTTTCCTTCAGCGAGAGGACCAGCACATCACTAAGGCCAACACATGCGCTATAAACCCTCTGTTGAGTGAATGGAAAAACAGAGCACAAGCGGAGAAGAAAATGCACTTAAGGGCACTTAATCACAGATGTGGCTCGTTGGTCTAAATCAGAAATGAATGTGGACACACTGGAACTGTATGGGACCATGGATGTACCAGCACTTTGTGGAGAACAAAAAGGCATGAAGCCATTAATGATGAACAACGTACAGTAACTCTTCTTCCAGATTCAGAGCGTCAAGCAGTTCTTCAAATAATAATGGTTCAGAAAAAGATCTTACCTGGGAGAACAGGGCTCGCCTACTGTATAAAACTTCATCTGAGGGCAGTGACAGAGATCTTAACTCTCTTGAGCCACATATGACCTTTCTCTTTTATGTTTGTTTTTTTTGCCCTAACCCTTTCTTCCCCTCTATTTTCCCTGAATTCATGTTTTTTTTTCTCTTGTTCCAGACTGTTGCTGCTACAGGCTTTTATGGAAAATGAGCACACTGTTACATATCAAACAAAGGTCAGTGTGTGTGTGAGTGTCGGTGTGTGTGTGTGTGTGTGTGTGTGTGTGTGTGTGTGTGTGTGTGTGTGTGTGTGTGTGTGTGTGTGTGGGTGTGTGTGTGTGTGTGTGTGTACGTTAAATCATGTCAAATCACAAAGAAAGGTCAGCATGACATGTGCTTGAGTGATATGTGCTCACTAAAGCCTGGAATGACATTCCACAGCACATTAGAACTTTAACATCAATAAGACTATTTAAATTAACATTTGCTCGCTATCTAATGGAGAGGTATACCTGTGACCATTGAGTCAGCTTTATGGCTTTGCCCTGTTGCTCATTCTTCTGGTCTGTGTGTTTGTTACTGTTTTGTCTAGGAGTTTTTGTTGTGTATGTGGTGTTCATGTTCTGCAGAGCAGGAACCTGCTGAAAATCAGTTTTATACTGAGTCAGGCCTGATTGTCTTTAATCTTTTCCTGTTTAAAAAATGAAAAAAATGAAAACTAATACACACAACTGCATCTGCTATTAGAACTCATTCACAGGATCAATATTACCAATCATCGAAGCACAAGCAAAAACATTCTCTCCAACATCACAAAGCTACCAAAACAAGACTCTGTTGGATAGCATTGTGTTCTACAATTGACTTACTAACTGGTAATCTTGTACATCTCATTGCACAGCGGATACATTTTTCCCCATTCATTTCTAAGATAATATACCTACATTTACTACTGCTAGATACTGTAGATATATATTTATAGTCTCCTTTATTTAATACTTTCTGTTGTTTGGTTGTGGGTATGCCATTTCATGGGTAGTCATCTTGTAGGTGTAACTACCTCTGATGACTCTTTAAAATCACATTACAGCCGAGGAATATGAGGCCATTTTGCCGAATTAAGCACACCCATTGCTGCTAACACCATTTCCTCGTGATGTTTCCCAGATAGTTACACTCCCATGCACTCCAGTATACACAGCTAAACAAATTTAAGAGCGTTGTCATTAACACAAATCACTTGTTTTAAACATAAGTGGAACTTTATAAGAACCTCTGTAGCGTCAAATTCAACATAGATTTACACCTTTGCCTCCATCCCTCAAAGAAATGGAAAAAATGTCCCACCGCACAAATAATGCTGTTATTTAGGATGATAAAGAATTATCAGTAATATGAGTGTCACTGATAGACAGTGACAGCAGAAAAAAAAACAGGAAACACTTACTTGGAAATGCTTGATTTCTGAGCCATAGAGGATTTTATTTCTATTAGTTAATTGACACATTCATTAATCAGTGTAACTCTCGGTTTCTATTCAAATACTTAAGATTCACTCATTTCGCACTGCCACACAATGCTGAAGACACATTATTTTTTGAACTTCAACATGACTTCATACCAGAAACAGTTGGAAAGGCAACATACTGGCAACAAAGAAATAAGGTTACCTTGGAGCTTTGAATTTGAACGCCAGTGGTGCTGACACCTGAGTTCATTTTGATGGAGCCAAGATAAACAGTTTTTATTGAAACATCAAAAAATGTTGAAAAGGAAGTAATCTTGACATGTGTGAGCTGAACTAGCATTTAAGAACACTGGCCAGTGTCAACATACTGAGGTGCTTATTTCCTGAAGAAAAAAAGAAAAAAAAAGACTCAACCTGCATCCTTAACCTGGACCTGTGGAAGCAAGTGGCTGAATCGAAGCTAAAGGGGCTGAGAGGTTGGTCAAGGTCTTCATCCTCATCGTAAACACATTCTTCTCATACATACAACATGTACAGACACACGGACACTCACAAACTGAGGAAACTAAACTGACATCTCAAGGACCCACTTGCTACACCTGTTATAACTAAATACTATGAAACCAAATTTGATTTTTTTCATCTACACATGCAGTGGATGACAGAAACTAAATTAAAGCAGTTTGAGGTGCTGTGCCCTGTGTGCTCCATCTCCCACCTATTTGATTGCTGCAGCTTCTCTCCAGCTTGGGTCAAAGTATCATTTGGTTCTTCAGAGGCATTTAATATATGATATGCCTACACCTGTAGGCTCTTATTAGCCTTCATCACATACCCTGCCTCTATTTGCCCCAATGCGAGGGGAGGGGGGAAAAAAGAACTGTGAGAATGATAATTCATAACCCCCCAAGGCTGAAAGAGCAGGTGGCTGATGAATCAGTGTGTGAATGTGGTTTCATCATCCTCCAGATCAAAACAGATGAAGGTGCCAAGCACAGTGAGGATGGTGTGTTTGATCGTAAGGAGTTGTGATGTAGTTAATTTGATTTTGGCGTAGTTGCCGCATGGGTTATTGCAACGTCTGCGTTCATTGCGTGACGCACATTGGCCCAAAAAAGCATGTTTACAGTCATTGGTAAAGGAGTGCCAGTAAAACTTTTTTTATTTCTATTCATTTTAAATGACATTTATAAATCTTTGTATTATTTCATCCAGCTAGTTTGATCCATTCGGTACAATAACATTTGAAAGTCTGTAACAACCATATGAATAAATTCTTGTGTGTGGGAAGCAAACAGGAAGTTAGCCGTTTCGTACAGTGAAAGCCTTTGGACACGCATGCTCCTAACCGAGTCTGCTGGAGAAGGACTTTAGTGTGTGTGTTCTATGGAAACATGAGGAAGCAGATGGAGGCTTTTTTGGCGTATGAGCCCAGTGATCAACTTTCATAGGAATAAATGGAATTAATACATCCATGCAGCGACTGCTTGGAGCAGCCATCTTTACAGTTTTCACGTTCAAAGAAATATGTTGATTTAAGAGTTGCTATTTCTGTAAGTAATTTTAGCCACACTTGTTGCCATTTCTCTGTTGCTATTGCTTATTGAATGCAGCTTGGTAGTTAGCTGGCTATGTAGGAAAATTATTCTTAATCCTGCCTGTTAAACTCTGATTGGTTGACTGTTTCTAAAACTGACAGAAACAGCCGTCAATGAGAACAACAGCAGACCTATTTGAAGGACTGAGCAAATCATAACGGCAACTCAGAGGTCTGTAACTAGACTAAGCGATATTTTAATATTATCATATGTATGAGCATGCAGTGTTGTCATTGCAATGCAGAGCAGTTCATTGCTTTACAAAACTGGTTACATTACTTTATGTGATTGTTCATAGATCATTTATTCATATATCTATATTGTGATTTGTTGCAGTATGAAAAAATAATAATGATATTGTGATATTGATTTCATCCATATCGCCCCACCTTTTATTAAAGTTAAACAAACTATCTCTCATCCTGCCCAGCCTTCTTTTAACTTCCAACTCCTCCACTCTCCCGTCCTCTCCATCACTTTATACGCCCTCTCCGTTCTCTTTTTACCACTTCCCTCTATAGCAGCATGATGGAGTGGGGGTGTCTATGGGGAAGTATGACAGTTGGATCGTTGGCTGTCACATAGACTGATGTCCATCTCTATCCGCTCAGACAATTCTGACAGCTTAACAATGAATGTCTCAATGTGCAAACACCAGGCGCGCCAATGTGTATACATACACACATACACAATCACAGCGCGGTGATCGAGAGCGATAAGATAGGCAAACAGGCATGCGTGAGTAAACACAAACATAAATACTCTGCTACACAGACAGATTAGTCCTTTGAATCTAATCTGGTGGTAAACACGATGCAAGTGCACATTAGACTGTTACATGAAATGAAAGGTAACCCTGTTTGGAACAAAGCATGCCAGGTTTTCCAAAGTAAGCAAACACTGTTTTCAACACTTTTTTGGTTCAAGTATTGTTTTGTTTTTTAATAATGGCTGAGCAAAACACCCCAGCTGCCAAAAGACTTCACTCTCTTGCAGTTGAGTTCGAAATTCAGAGAAAAAGCTATTAAAAAAAAAGGCCCCCACACTACCTTAGTTTGACTGTGTTGTAAAAACCAGCCTATTCAGTGTAGCAAACCTTTCAGTACCCAGTTAAGACAATCTCATCAAAAGTCAAATTAGTGGCTGTTCTAGACCTCATCTTGTATCGCACAATCTTCCTCAGTATTTGGAGTTTGCCCAGTTGTATGGAATTATAGATTGCAGATATTTCAAATTTCCATTTTCTGAACACTTCATGTAAATTAAGCCAACTCCATTAATTTGGCTATTTGTGTCTTGTACTCTCACTACATGATAAACTATGTTATTTGAGAGATTTTAAGAGTTTTATTTTTTGAAATTTGTCAAATCAAATCATTAATGAACCAAAGCACTCATTAAAATAATATACAGGTAGAATATTGAATATAAAAGGTAATGAAAATCTTGAACACTGTAAATGTATGGTGTTGTTTTAATCTTGAAGTCTTCTTTAACGGGACCGGTCCTGGTGTTTTTTTTCCCCTCATTCCCAGTGTTTACAGTTGGACAGGGGTTTGGTAGCCTTCCTACCAGCTCAACTTCTTCAATAATAGATGCCTATAAGACGTTACTGCTGTATCTCCAGCTAGGGGGCTGTGAGCCAGTGGTTGAGATGGCTTGTGAAGGGTTATTCATAGATTGTAACACACACACACACACACACACACACACACACACACACACACACACACACACACACACACACACACACACACACACACACACACACACACACACACACACACACACACACACACACCTCATTTCACCCGTGCAATCCTGCTCTCTTCTCCCAGTTGCCCTATTAAACTGAAGAATATTGGGGAAGTGAAATGAAACTAGTAAATCTCGACTGCTTTTATGATTGACGCAATATGATTTGTATTATAATTTGAACACAGTGCTCCTTCTCTCTCCCGCTGCCTCCCACCAACGCACTCCCTATCCCCTTCTCACTTCTTTCATTACTTAGATTGGCACTTGTGAAATAGGCCATTGGGTCTTCACAACACTCATTTACTGTATGTCCATATGTATGCACACATATGAATTCAAAGGCCCTTGCATGCAAAGATACACACATCCACACAAACTATAACCTTGCTGGGCAGGTCTACAGGCAAGCTGAAGGCGAAAGAAGGTGGACAGCTCTTAAGCGTTTAGAGAGTCTCAGCTTGAGGACCAGGGGAGAAAGCATAAGTGAAATGTGGAGATGAGATGAACATTTATAGAGGAAAACTGAGATCTGACAATCCAATCAGACCCCTCCCCAGACCGAATGGGCTGAGCTCATAAATTAATGTATGAGAATGCCTGCAGAGATAACCAATGGGCATAAGGACCTCAGAAAGAGGGAGAGAATCATTATATCGACTAAGCAATGGACTAACTGACAGACAGACTGACTGACAGACTGATGAAGCCACTGTCTGAATGGACCCTTTGAAATGCAGGCAGTTTGAAGTTGGAAGTCTCAGGGTCTTTGACCATCAGAGTCTGAACAGACAAAAGGCGGGAGAGGGCAGCTTATTCGACTACAAGCCCTTTAGCCTTCTGTGGCTTCATCAAAAGAAATGATAACCACATCTCCGACCCCCTCTCTGCTTGGCTGATGCACCCTTGGGCAGCACTTTCCTCACCTCTCTCCCTCTGTTTGTGAGTGCATCTGTTGAAAATGAAGGCCAAGTCGTAAGTGCTGGCCTCCGCCTTTCTACTTCACACTCAGATCAGGTGCCTAAACAACTGCAATATCCCCTCTCTGAAATTACTTTCTTCCTTTGACACTTTGCCAATGAGAACTCAAAACTGGTCTTATCTGTAGAACAGCAGATTGTAGGCTTCACCCTCAATAGCCTTCTGAACCTTACTTTGAAGATAGCATTAATGTACAGACAGTTTACACAGACAGTGCTGGGTGACACTATATGCTATGAGACTTGGGACTTGCTGAAAGAGTCCGGCCTCGTCACGGTCCTCACAAGTTAGAATCCAGCTCTCTTGGCCATCCTTGTCCTGCCGTCATTTTAGTCTCTAACCACTCTACTTTAGAGTTTATTCTACTTTCTACCCAGTACAGCAAAAAATAATCTTAAAAAAGTAAAATCCAATCTCCCAGGTCCCTCTCTGCAGCGGGAACCGACTCTGGCCGAGCTTCTGACACAGCCATAGAAGGGCCTGCAGCCACACATCTGTCTACAAAGCCAAATGACTCACAGAAGACTGGGCCCAGTTACCTGCTGGGGCCCCATGTCTGTCCCAGTCGCTGACCACAGGCAGACACATGTACATACTTTTACACAGGCAGAGTGACAAATACACACCTGCTACCCTGAACACTGACACACACTCTTACTGCTTTTCCAGTCTCCTGTGGATGGCATGCGTTCTTTCAACATCCTTTCCTGCCAATATCAGCTCTTTTTAACAGAGTAGGAGCAAATCATTCAGTCTATGTTCTGTGGTGAGAGGCCAAGGCAAACAGGGCCTGTGGAGGCAATGGAATAAGAGCTGCTGGCACCATGAGTGGAGAAGGAAAGGAGAGGAGAGAAGAGAGGAGAGCAAAAATGGGAGAGAAGAAGATGAGAGGAGAGGAGATACAGTATAAGAAAAAAGAGGAGAGGAAGAAGACAAGAGGAGACATAAGAGGATTCTAAGGAGAGGAGAGGAGAGGAGAGGAGAGGAGAGGAGAAATGAGAGAGGAGAAAGGAGTAAGGGGATAGGAGAGGGTGTGGCACAGGAAGCACATTAACTCTATTTGTATGGTAATGATATTACCTCCCATCTGATCAGCATGGTCCCCTCCACACTCACTGGCTACCTCCTAGTTTCATTAGCAACATGAATTATGGATCTGCCCTTGCATCAAAATGCTAAGTATTATGCCATTTGTGATGCAGTTTTCAACATTCTTCTCTCTCTTTTTTTTCCTGTCTCCTATCTTCTTCCACTCCACTCTCCCAGTCTTTTCCAGAGCTGCCAAAGACTACGATTACTGCAGAACTATGGGCTGTGCTGAACAAATTTCCATACCATCATATGCCCCCTTGAGATACTGATAGTGAAGAATTTGCTGATTTTGTATGAACACATAAACAAACACACACACACACACACACACACACAACAAAGATTTTTAGCTGCAAGATGTGAAAGCACCAAGAACTGTCAGAATGAAGCTGGAAAAAGGGATGAATGAACAAAATAAGGACATTCTATAGACATAAATAATGAAAAAAGAGTGAGGAAATGTGTGGAGACAAGAAAAGAGATATGGACTGTAAGAAAAAAGAGCCATGAGGAAGGAGGGAAGAAAGATTGAGCTTGCCTGTCTCGTGCTACTAGAAGTGAAGCCACATCAATAAGGCCGGTGCGGAGCGGATTTTTTTGAGGATACATCAGTGGAGAGACTGAAACTGGACACGTGTAATAACAGCTCACTAAAAACATTACAGCCCCTCATAAAGAGCCCAAACTCGCTTTAATAGCTGCTGAGATGTTTCCTTTGGCCTAACTCGGGGGAAAGAGTACACATCAGAACAGAAAGGAAGAAAGCGGGCTTGTGTATGCACTAATACAGGTCAACAGATGTGTCTTCAGCTAGATGATCCGTATGACTTTTGAGTAAAACCCCAAACCGAGTTCATCTGTCCATCCAGCCGTTCTTTCGTTAACGGAGTCACAAATAGCCCAGCTGCGGTTGGGTGAATGACATCAACCTCTCATTGACTGTTTTACGAGCTTCTCTGACCAGCGTGAGAAACCATGGTACTCTAACCTCATGCCCAAAGACCTGGCTAAAAGTGCACATGCACAAAGACACATTTAAACAGGGAAAAGATAAAGTACACTGAATGTAAATGTGCGCACACACACACACACACACACACACACACACACACACACACACACAAACTATGGAACAGCACTGGCCCAGACCGCACATACTTTCCCATGTTGAAGGTGGAGTTACTGAATTTTACAAGCTGAGCTTCTCCTCTTTGCCGCATTTCTGGGTAAAACACAAGATCTTTTTCGGAAACACACACCAAAGCAGCCTTTTAACTGAAGATTCAGACTGTTATGGTTGGAATGTGAACTAAGAGCAAACACACATCACAGAGAACTTTAGCTCTCGCCCCATGTGTCTTATTTCCCCCCTCACAAACTCATAAAACATCATCAGATTACAACAGCAGGAGAAGGTCAATCAAAAGGCAAAACATATACAGACACAGGAGCAAACTGTATGAGAGAGACAGACAATAGGTGTGCTCAGACTGAATGTGAAGCAAGTCTAAAAAAAGATGCGTCCACGTGAGTTGAACATGCCTCAACTTTGGCAAAACAAATTCTGCTCATGCTGTTGTCTGACTCATGAACACAGAGACAGAAACAGAAAACAGGAGAGAATGTAGAGGATAGTAACAGAAAGTTGTAGGGTTTCTGGTAAGTTTTGCAATCTAAACTAATCGATCCATGACACACAAGTACGCTATTCCAAGTAACATCGGTCTGTCATCTCTGTAGGCTGTTTGTGGTTAATACACAGACTTTGAAAACACTCCAAATGTCAAATTCGTGCAAATAAAGCAAGGCATAAAAGTGCTTTCAGCTTTAAGAAGAAGAAGACATGCCTTTATTCATCCCACGAGGGGAAATTCACAATTTTCACTCTGTTAGTACAGTTGCACACACATTAAACACAGGCCTGAATTACACACATGCTCAGGACCTATACATGCTATGTAATCGAGAGATGTCAGAGTGAGGGCGCTGGTTCTTGGAGGAGCACCCTGAGCAGTTAGGTATTCGGTGTCTTGCTCAAGGGCACCTTGGTAGTTCCCAGGAGGTGAACTGGCACCTCTCCAGCTACTAATCCACGCTCCGTATTTTACACCGTACTTGAACCGGTGACCCTCCGGTTCCCAATCCAACTCCCTAAGGACTGAGCTACTACCACCCAGCTTTGTCTGAAGGCAACTTAAAGTGCTCATATTATGCTAATTTTCTGGTTCTTAATTCTATTTAGAGGTTGTACCAGAATAGCTTTACATGGTTTACTGTATGAGAATGCAGTAAACCATGTTGTACTGCACATGGCTTTTGTTGTACTGCACATTGCTGCAGCTCCTCTTTTCAACCTGTGTGTTGAGCTCTCTGTTTTAGATACAGAGTGAGGCATCTCACTTCTGTTCAACCTTTTCTTGGGAGTCGCACATGCGCAGTAGCTAGGTAAGGACAACTAGCCATTAAGAAGCAGAGTATGAGGGCGTGCCACGCTAGCAGCTAGGCTAGCATTATAACGTGTTACAAAGTGACGCACGTTCGTCACGGAAGTAAAGGCTGGACTACAATAGAGCAGTTTGGAGCAGTTTGTGAACAGTGTTTTCTGTTGGAGATGGTAAGTCCCTTTGGAG
Source organism: Perca fluviatilis (assembly GCF_010015445.1). Classification (NCBI taxonomy): domain Eukaryota; kingdom Metazoa; phylum Chordata; class Actinopteri; order Perciformes; family Percidae; genus Perca; species Perca fluviatilis. The sequence continues at coordinate 24,699,932 of NC_053117.1, forward strand.
TGGACTTTGGGCTTTTTTTTTTTTAACTGAGTACCCAGGGCCCTTATGTGAGGAGGGCCCAAAAAGATGCTAGAATGAATAGTTGTGAATGCAGGGAGGGGCCCATAGAAATTGCCTTTCTACAGGGCCCAGAATTTTGTGCCACGCCCCTGGCTACAACAGCCAACACCAACACTGAGGCAGAGTGGTAGAGAGAAGAGGGCAAACCGATAGAACAAGATTTGAAAAGTTCAGATGGACAATCCTCTATCTTACCTTCAAAAATCCACTCTGCAAACTGCTTCACACTACACAACCCTCATCTTTTTAGATTCCATTCGAACCATCAGCGCTTAGCCCTTAGATCAAATCAACTCCTGATGCCATTTTAGCCATCATTTTTACAAGGTCACAAAGTCACTTTGTGTGAAGGATTAGGAAGGAGGGAGTCGAGACAACACAGTGAATTGATGTAGCCTGAGGTGAGCCTGCTAGGCTGTGTATGATGATTACACGCCACGTCCTGCGCCTCACAAACATAAACAATCAAAACAAATCATGTTTCTTGCATCTTCAAATTACACAAAAGAGTTTGGTTAGCTAAAAGGTACTTAGCTAACATGCCGTTATGTTTATATGATGACTCTCTGCACATACAAATACGAAAGGGGAAAACAAACGGGATTTCATGTGTGTTGCATTGCCTTTTGGGTGATATTTGGGTTTCACTTTGCTTCCTCTCAGGGTGCACTGTAGTAAACTTGACCTGCATAATTTATAGGCCGTGCCAACACTTCATGATATGGAATACCATCCAGTTTTGATGGGAATTCCCTGAGGACTGACAGGACTGAAACTGCCTGAATGGAATCCTGCCACAAAGTAGGAGGGAGAGAGTGCATAAGAGAAATCATGAGTGAGAGAACAACAGGAAGAGACCTTATGCCGAGCCTCTGCATCATCATCCCTCCTCTTCTTTACTCCCAGGAGAGCTGGCTAAAAGACAGACAGGGCTCTTTTTTCCCCTTCATCTTTTGATAATCCCATCTTTTTTTTTGTTTGAAGTTCCTCTCTATGCTCACTGAGCAAATCCCCTGTCCCTGCCCCCCTAATCGCATTACCTCCTAAGGTATAGTGCACTATGGGTAACTAGACCTCACCAGTGCCAGCACACTACTCCAGCTCCAACTGACTAATACTGTGATGGCACAGGGCTGCACAGTTGGTTCAGGCTACACACTGGCTACAGGAGCAGCATCACACGTGACTAAAGCAGCGTATGACCAAACTACTTTTGAGTGAACCAACAAAGTACAGATCTGGGAACAGAAACATTGATTTCTCCTTCTGTCTTACTGTTACTGCACACCACAGACATGAAAAAGCAAGATGAGACGATGAAAGAATAGAAAGAAAAGATAAGAGGCGGAGGGAGAAGAAGAGAGGAAGACATATTAAGCCAAAGCTAGGAGAGAAGTGTGGGTGGCGGCCAAGAGCTACTAAAACTGTTCTTCATGTGGAGCTAATAAACATAAGTGAGGTATTAAATATGAACCCTATCAGATCAGAGAGAAAGGAGCCTGTAAAACCAAGGAAGACATTAAAGAGGAAGAAAAGGTAAAGAGAAAGTAGGCTGAGTTCCTCTTTCCATAGCAACACCAAAATGTTTCTCAAATATATTTTGGAGCAAAATGTCCCCGTTTGCTATGCATGATGGGAGACAAATTAAAAACTTCTTGTGCCATGAAACAAAGGAATGATCAAAGCTGAGATAGCATAGTTTTGAGGAGAATATTCTAAATAAATGGGAGGTATAATGAGCATCAAGTCTGAAAAAAATTAAGTTTTCTTACCTGGATTTGGTGACACATCAGCAGAAACATGAAAAAGACAGAGAGAGAGAGAGAGAGAGAGAGAGAGAGAGAGAGAGAGAGAGAGAGAGAGAGAGAGAGAGAGAAATTGATTGGTTAAATGCTCATACAAACAGGAGAATATAAATATTCATAGGTGCACATGCTGGGTGGATGTGTGTTTCCAGCATCCCTGCCTGACTGTCTGTCCATTGTTTGTTCCATGTTGCCTTGTGTAAACATGACCATGAAAACCTCCCTGATTTGAAGTCTATATAAAAAGTTGGTGACTCAGGCCAAAGGTTTGGACACACCTTCTCATTGAATGTGTTTCTTTATTTTCATGACTATTTACATTGTAGATTCTCACTGAAGGCATCACAACTATGAATGAACACATATGGAATTATGTACTTAACAAAAAAGTGTGAAATGACTGAAAACATGTCTTATATTTTAGATTCTTCAAAGTAGCCACCCTTTGCTTTTTTGATAACTCTTCAAACCCTTGGTGTTCTCTCAATGAGCTTCATGAGGTAGTCACCTGAAATGGTTTTCACTTCACAGGTGTGCTTTGTCAGGGTTAATTAGTGGAATTTTGTCCCTTATTAATAAAAAAGCAAAGGGTGGCTACTTTGAAGAATCTAAAATATAAGACATGTTTTCAGTTATTTCACACTTTTTTGTTAAGTAAATAATTCCATATGTGTTCATTCATGATGCCTTCAGTGAGAATCTACAGTGTAAATAGTCATGAAAATAAAAAGGAAACACATTGAATGAGAAAGTGTGTCCAAACTTTTGGCCTGTACTGTAGTTTCAGAACATTTATTGTGTAGAACAGCGTAGTAATGCTTGTTTCTGACAAAGAAGTAAATTCTTTCCAGTAGTCACCGCTTCATGTGTTGGTGTATTTTGTGTGCTGTCCATCACATTGCAAAAGAACATTTACTATGAAGCCTGATACTGATAACAGAGAAGGCTGATTAAAGGCAAACTGAATAATCCAAAAATGTGCATAATAATGAGACTATAGCGAAAAACTTTTTCCAATCAAACGGTGTTCCAGGTAAATCGTGCAGTAGTATGTCAAAATACAGCTATGCCATTATAGAAGCTGCTACTTTCTAAAACTCAGTTTTAATTTTTTTACTTTTTACGTTTGCTGATCCAAGGAGGGAAGTTGGGTCATTGTAACAGCAAGGAATTAAGGTTGGGAGAAATAACAGGAATAATTAATAATTAGGACTTTGACAATAAATAATAATTAAATAAAACTGTGTGCCTGTGGTATAACCATTAAATGAACCAAAAGAAGTGAGCCAACTTTGTGCAATGTTATTTTTCTTTCCAAAGTAATTTGTGTCATCACGACTTCTGTCTTCACAAGAACGTATTAATGAGAAACAGGTACAGGTACAGTGAGTTGAAAGGTTGGGAGATAAACAACTAATTAGAAGAAGCTTGGAGTGTCACCCTAATTGATGTTTGGTAAAGACGAAGCCACCACCTCTCTACGTTTTCACGTTGACTGCCAATGTGACTTATGAGACCGGACTAAATCAAAAACTTCTCACAAGCACAGAAAGAGGTTGATGAACACCCGGGGATAAGGTGCAAGATGTCCAAACTATAAACAACAATCACAATGGTGACAGCTACTGTAGCAGGGTACGAGGCGTAGAAAATACTGATACACCAAAACAGGCAAAAAACACATTCGCATAGCCAGACAGAGGAGGGACAGAGTGAGCGCACACACACACACACACACACACACACACACACACACACACACACACACACACACACACACACACACACACACATACCTCTGTTGGCTTTCAAAACAAAGGTATTAATCATCATTACACACATGCACACAAACACAGAACACAGGTGGGCCAGGGGTTGGTGTGCCTGCGGGACTCGTCAAAGAGACACACTGACAACCTCAGTGCAGCCTTTACTGCTGCTGTCATAGCAACCAAGGTCAAGTGGTCTAAAGCTGTGTGTGTGTGTGTGTGTGCGTGCATGTATGTGTGTGTGTGTGTGTGTGTGTGTGTGTGTGTGTGTGTGTGTGTGTGTGTGTGTGTGTGTGTGTGTGTCTGTGTGTCTGTGTGTCTGTGTGTGTGTGTGTGTGTGTGTGTGAGAAGGAATTGTAACACACTCCCAGTAGAATGGGAAGGAAATAATGAGGTATTGCTGTCAGGACGGAGTAGGAGGCGGTGCAGCGCGATACTACCTGTCCACACCTGCAAGCAGCCACACACCAAAACTATTTTACCAGACAGGACTGTGTAGAGCAAAAATTAAGGTTCCAAAAAATTTTCAACAGACTGAAGTCTTTAACTTGACGGTAAGTAGTTAAACACAAGCTGATGCTATTCCCATAGATTTCCAATGCACAACATTTGCATTAAAATCAAGGACCCATGGACACCTGTGGAGCAAAGGAAGAAATAATGAATGTAAAATAGGGTATTCCCGAGCTATGATGGTACGCCACCTAGGTCCTGAAGCATCTTTAGTAGTGGATGAAGGCCTCACAACCCTACCCACACTCATTAAATATACAGTGCCTTGCGAAAGTATTCGGCCCCCTTGAACTTTTCGACCTTTTGCCACATTTCAGGCTTCAAACATAAAGATATAAAACTGTAATTTTTTGTGAAGAATCAACAACAAGTGGGACACAATCATGAAGTGGAACGAAATTTATTGGATATTTCAAACCTTTTTAACAAATAAAAAACTGAAAAATTGTGCGTGCAAAATTATTCAGCCCCCTTAAGTTAATACTTTGTAGCGCCACCTTTTGCTGCGATTACAGCTGTAAGTCGCTTGGGGTATGTCTCTATCAGTTTTGCACATCGAGAGACTGAAATTTTTGCCCATTCCTCCTTGCAAAACAGCTCCAGCTCAGTGAGGTTGGATGGAGAGCGTTTGTGAACAGCAGTTTTCAGTTCTTTCCACAGATTCTCGATTGGATTCAGGTCTGGACTTTGACTTGGCCATTCTAACACCTGGATATGTTTATTTGTGAACCATTCCATTGTAGATGTTGCTTTATGTTTTGGATCATTGTCTTGTTGGAAGACAAATCTCAGGTCTTTTGCAGACTCCATCAGGTTTTCTTCCAGAATGGTCCTGTATTTGGCTCCATCCATCTTCCCATCAACGTTAACCATCTTCCCTGTCCCTGCTGAAGAAAAGCAGGCCCAAACCATCATGCTGCCACCACTATGTTTGACAGTGGGGATGGTGTGTTCAGGGTGATGAGCTGTGTTGCTTTTACGCCAAACATAACGTTTTGCATTGTTGCCAAAAAGTTCGTTTTTGGTTTCATCTTACCAGAGCACCTTCTTCCACATGTTTGGTGTGTCTCCCAGGTGGCTTGTGGCAAACTTTAAACGACACTTTTCATGGATATCTTTAAGAAATGGCTTTCTTCTTGCCACTCTTCCATAAAGGCCAGGTTTGTGCAGTATACGACTGATTGTTGTCCTATGGACAGAGTCTCCCACCTCAGCTGTAGATCTCTGCAGTTCATCCAGAGTGATCATGGGCCTCTTGGCTGCATCTCTGATCAGTCTTCTCCTTGTATGAGCTGAAAGTTTAGAGGGACGGCCGGGTCTTCGTAGATTTGCAGTGGTCTGATACTCCTTCCATTTCAATATTATCGCTTGCACAGTGCTCCTTGGGATGTTTAAAGCTTGGGAAATCTTTTTGTATCCAAATCCGGCTTTAAACTTCTCCACAACAGTATCTCGGACCTGCCTGGTGTGTTTCTTGTTCTTCATGCTGCTCTCTGCGCTTTAAAACGGACCTCTGAGACTATCACAGAGCAGGTGCATTTATAGGAGACTTGATTACACACAGGTGGATTCTATTTATCATCATTAGTCATTTAGGTCAACATTGGATCATTCAGAAATCCTCACTGAACTTCTGAAGAGAGTTTGCTGAACTGAAAGTAAAGGGGCTGAATAATTTTGCACGCCCAATTTTTCAGTTTTTTATTTGTTAAAAAAGTTTGAAATATCCAATGAATTTCGTTCCACTTCATAATTGTGTCCCACTTGTTGTTGATTCTTCACAAAAAATTACAGTTTTATATCTTTATGTTTGAGGCCTGAAATGTGGCAAAAGGTCAAAAAGTTCAAGGGGGCCGAATACTTTCGCAAGGCACTGTATATCATACGCTGTGTGAGATAGCATCACAGCACTTTCCCCCCAGAGATTAAGGTTTTATTTCATTTTATTTCAGAAGCGTAATCATTTTTATGTTAGCGGGGACGATTTTTGTTTCAGGCGAGCTGGCCAGGCTACCTTTGCTATAAAACACTGTGGGAAACTCTATATAGAGTAATAATACAGTTTTCCCATGTTGTGCATTAATACAGCGTGATGATGCATGGTTGCATGGAACTCAAACTGGCCTCCAGTGCACCTTCATTCTATCACACATTTTAATCTCAACTACCTCTTTCTGGCTGAAACCAGTTGACCTTAGTTGATCTTAAGTTGTACTACAAGGTAGAAAAACCACAAACCTTGTATTCATATTAAACACCATGCACACCTTCCACCCCTAGACAAAGAGAAACTGATTCAGTTACCCTTCATGCACAGACTAAACACAATGTCAATGATGACTTTGTGCAGAGGATTTGAAGAGGGAGCTTTTGAAGTGCAACTCAGTGGTTTGAAGTTCAACACTCTCTTCCATCTAGTCCAATGTATTCTTGTTTTCGGTCACTGAGGCATCAGTATCCTGACTCCAAGCACAGTGCCTGTCAGAACTGTTGTAATCTTCAGTTGAGTGGTGTCACTCCTAACACAATCTGTCACAATCCAAAAACAAGAGCCAAAGGCCGTCATTACAAGCACAGCTTGTCTAAAATGTATGCAGGCTGGGATTTTTGGTCCAAATACATGCTGTTTGAATAAATAATAATGACTTCAAAAACACTTTGAAAATCTCACAAAACAGGCATACAAGTCACATAGTTGCACATTCTCATATTAGCCAGCACTCATACTGACACTGACAAGTATAGAAAACCACATTAATGCCTAAGCAGATGCAATGTACTTATACACAGGGGTACTTACAGATACTGTACATGGTCACACATGTAAACAAAATTGGACAAATAGAGCTGGGTCAAAGATCCAGGCCAGTGGCTTTGATCCGACTGGCTGCATATCAGCATCCTTTTGTAGTTCAACAAACCTCCAAGGCCTTGCATAAATAATATGAAATGACTCGACAGATATTTCCCAAAAAAGCAAAGCATCTTGACTTAGACCCAAGCTGCGACATAACCTTTATACATAACATGGACTCACTGTTTATAACTATGACAGGTTCGTTCTCAGCCCCCGTTTTATGTTGGATCCCCCTGGGTTCAATTTCAGTTCTTCTTCTAAAAGAATTTTCTTCCACTACGTCACGTTTTTCAAAATATACCTCCTTTCACTGTTTTGCTGATGACACCCAGCTTTAAGTGTTTCATTTTGATGGAAAAAGCCTGTGTTGTGAAATTGCAAACTTGTTTAACTCTGTGAAAACCAAGCAATTTCTGAGTGTTTTTGCTCCTGTCACCGTGTTACTCACTGTGGACTCATTTTTCACTCTATCTGCAAGTTTTATATCTCAAATTAACAAGATCAGCCATGGCTAGAAGCAACAATAGCTCCTAAATGTCATATGAGCAGTATTACACAGATATAACGGCATCAAAAATTAAAAAAAAGGAAAAACGTAAGTTCAATTTATTTCATATGCATGATTGTTTTTTTTCAAAAGAAAAACGGTTGAATCAGGTAATACAACATTTCCCTAAGGGTACACATGTATATACAATACAGAAGAAAAAAAGAACTTTGGCTGCATATCATTCATCATTCATATCAAGAATTAATTACATTTTTAACTCCAAAGATTGAATGTAACTAAGCACATTTACTCAAGTACTGCACTTAACTGTAATTTATAGTACCTGTACTTGAGTAATTTCTTTTCATGCCACTTTCTACTTCTACTCCACTACATTTCAGAGAGAAATATTGTACTTTTTACACCACTACATTTATCTTACAGCTTTAGGTAATAGTTTTGCATTGAATACTTTTACTTTTAATACTTTAAGTACATTTTCCTGATGATACCTACTGTACATACTTTTACTTAAAGCTACATCGTGTAAGAATTTCTCCCATCTAGCGGTGAAATTGTATATGATGACCATCTGAATATTACTTTCTAGCCCCTCCCATTCCGAGTGCATTTTAACTCCTACGGTGGCCGAACCCGAAATTAGCTCTTAGTATCTCCACTGTTTACACGCAGCTGTTCTAGTTGTCTGCCGGGGAAATCACGACGTTATGCACAACCATGCTAGTGTTAGCCAAGCAACTATAAAACTTAGAATTTACACAAATAGGCAGAATTACCTGTCGAGAAGAAAGCAGGCAACTTTGGCATCCCTTTTAAAATCCTTGCTCCTCTTTCCATCTTGGAAAAGCCACTCCAATATTAACTTTAGTCTTGTAGCTTTGCCTGTCGTGTTGTCAGGTGGCAGAGGTATGTTCCTCTTTGGCTAATGTATTTTAAAGATGGAGGTGCAACATGATCTGAATGATTCTAAATGGCAGATTCTACGCTTACGAGAATACTTTGTTTAGTTGGTGGAAGTAATTGCACATGAATGAGCACATATTTGTGAAAGAACAAAGGGGTTTTTGCTAAGAATCAACTCAAAAAATTACACAATGTAGGTTTAAGTAACATTTTTAATGCAGGACTTTAAATTGAATTGAATTAAATTAAATGAGTATTTTTACAGTGGGGTATTAGTACTTTTACTTAAGTAAAGGATCTGTATCCTCCTTCCAACACTATTTAACACTAGGCTGTTCTGAGCAGTCTCAGTTGCGGATTGGATGAATTTTCATCACACGGCTATGCGTCACAGTAAACAAAGAGGTCTGCCTTCTTAAAGCTGAAATAGTGTAGAATTGTATGAATGTTTCAACTTCTTGATCATGTAGATGGTTGATTTTTGGCATATATTTGAAAATGGACCTGTACAATGCTAGTTTTATCCAGTTAGTCTTTTTTTGGCTATCTAACGTTGGCACGTTCATCCGAGACGCATTCACGGACGGTCGGAATTTTGAGTATCTGACAAACAAGACGGGTTTTTTTTCAGCTTCTTTTTAGGGTAATTGGTTTTTCTGACAATTTTTTAAACAAAACATGCTATTTTAAACCTGCCAGCGATATTTCAGGTCGTCAGGTCGTCCTTCTTAAGCTGGATTTATGCTTCTGCAAAGGCTCTACGCAGATATTTTGCTGTGCCCAAAATAAGTGGACTGAAGTTCATACTTGTGCGTTGGTGCCTGCATTGATCTCTTTAAGAGAATAGCAGGGCCACCATGTGTGAGCGTGGGGAGTGTGTGTCGAGTGAGTGAGTGAGGAACGGGGATTAGCTTCGAAGCAAGTACCGAATCTAGAGGCATAGTGGGAGAAACAAAGTGTCTCCCCTGTGCTTCCTGACCACGGTCGGAAAGCTGTAGCAGGAAAAGTTAACCCTTTCCTTGATTTCATGTTGTTTACGGAGAAGGAGAACCAGGAAATGAGTAGGGGGGGATTTGCTACCAAGCCACGACCAAGCGCGCCAAACACAATTATTGTGGTCTGAGAGGTGGTCCGGCGTAGGCTCCGTATCTCCATGTAACCTACGTACTTACCCATGGCGTCGATTTAACGCGGAAGCATAAATTGGCCTTTAGACAGAACCTTTTGCCAATACCACAAGAGTCACAATAACATAACTATATGTGCAAAGCTACCTAACAAAGTTGAGCATCTCCTATTGATCTCTCTCTCTGATCTCCTCCCATCTTTTTTCATACCTCTTAATGTTAATTCCCTCAATCCTCCCTCACAATCTCTCTCCTTCTTCCTCTTTCTGTTTCTGCATTACTCATCCAATGTCCCTGTCTCTCTTTCTCTAGTGTTTTAATTGCAGGAACTGGAGACAAATCTGACCTTTTCAGTGTAATCATCCCTTTGGCTCCATTAGATCTACACCTCGGGGCCAATCACCTGCACGCACGCGCACGCACACACACACACACGCGCGCACAGACACACACACACGCGCGCGCACGCGCACGCACGCACACACACACAACACACACACACACACACACACACACACACACACACACACACACACACACCTTAATAAAACACCCCACACACCACCAGAGGTTAATCACAGAGTGAAAGTAGCTACATCCAGGGACTTGACATTCCCTGTAAACACTCCCACCATCTCCTCAGTCCCCTGCAAAGGCCGTTAGTGCTACTAAAGCAGACAAGGAAAAACTGGAGAAATATCCCATCAGTGGTCATACTGTATATACTTTTTTTACCACTTCACAGCGGTTTGGCATTGCACATGGGTCATAAAGAAAATCCAACACATGGAGAGGAATGCTTGTTATGAATTGCAGTGACAGGGTGTTTTGTGACTGACGGTGCACATGTTGAGATGATAAAATCAGTTACATCTGCACTCTTATTGTTTGTGTTGGCAGGTGTGTATGTACTTAAAGCTACACTGTGAAGCAAGGGTAGGGAATGCTGATGCACTTCCATCCTCCAACAAAACCTTGAAGGGCTTTCTTAGAGCCACAATGAAGGCTTGGAAATGAAATATCGGCTGAAGACAAGAAGACAAATGATGTGCTGCCCTGATTTCTAACTCTGTCAAAAGTTCTTTCATTTGGGAAGAAAAGATGCTAAGACTGTAGAGAGAGGAAGAACAGAGGGACGGAAAGAGTTAAAAGCAGAAAACGACAACGTTTGTCTCCTGACATGCCTGAGGACGACTGGTGTCATGGACAATATTAGCCTTCCACTCACATTACCTCACACTAACAGTGATTAGATTTACAGCAGACGCACACGCCACTGATGAACCGTGCACATGCTCACCGGAAAGAAACAGGCATTGACATTCCTACATCAACACACACCATCTACACCGTCAAGGAAACTCACAATGACCGACCGACACACATCCCATCAATTAGGAAGAAGCCATCAGTGATCAGTAAAAGCTGACTTCCAGCTATTAGTTGAGACAGTGTGTTACGGATTGTGGCTGCCCCTCTGCCTTAACTCAACCTTTCTTTTTTTCTGTCTGTCTTTTTTAAGAGGGGGCCAAATAATGAATTACTGGTATCATTCCAATAAAGCCATTAGCGTTCACTACATTTGATCATTCTCTCACTCTGCCCTTCTCTCTCCCTCTCCCTCTCTCTCGGTTTCTTTCCCTTCGCTTCCCTCCGTCCCTCTCCTTTTCTGTGATAGATGAACGAGCTTGAAAGCAGCTGTAATGCAGCTTTTAGGCAAAAAAGGAACAGTAAAGCACTACAAATTGAAAATAAAAACAGGCCTAACAACAGCATGTCACTCGCTGGAGTCCTTCTGCGCCCTCGATCTCTGGATGTGGCCATATTGAACCATCCCTATTTTGAATTTTTCTGTCTCTGAAGCAATGTTGGGCCATAACATTAGCAGACATATTAAAAAAACATGTTGAAATAAGAATTAATGAATAGGTGCATCCCAGTTTCATACCATAACACAAGACACATTATATAAGAAGAAGAGTAAATTGTCTAATCATAAACAAAATATCCAATGAGCACAGATTTAATGATTTGACCATGACTAGAAAAAAGGCACTTGTGAAAAGTGTCAGCAAAGCTACTGCATCTTTATCAGCCACTTTTAACCAACATAATTATTAAAAGAAAATACAGTTATGGCTTGTCCTGGTAGCCCAGTGGTTAGGATGCATACCACATAACCACAACATCCCTGATTCAATGCTGGCCAAGAGCCCTTATTGCACGCCGACCCCTTTCTTTCTCTCCTATGTTGGAATCTTAACTGTCGCTATCCAATACAAGGCAAAGTGCCAAAAAACCTAATAATTTAAAATGAAAACACAGTTCTTGTTTTCCCTGAAACATTAATCTAAGTAGATATTTGTTCAGCTATTTTACCAGCAGAAGATGGATACGGATCTGTTTTGCTCCAATAAAGCCAATACAAACTGTTTTAGTAACTGTTTAAATTTTCCTGAAGTCACAAGAGCAAAGCGTCAGCTTAATACAACAAAACCACAGCTCCTCTTTCTGTTGGTTTCCAATAGTTGAACGTATTGATTTTGTTGACTCAAAGTATTAATATCACGGGCGCAGCTATACAATCTGTTCAGGGCAGAAGCCTGATCAATTAAGTCCTCATTTATTATTCACATCCTGTTAATTTCACCCAGTTATGGAGGGCAGGCTTGTTATGAAGTTACATTATGAAATGTATATGAAGAGAACGAAAGATAGGAAAATGACAAAAAAGACAAGAACCCTATGTAAAGTGTAGACAGTGCTCATTTCCTTTGGAGTATAAAAACACATTATTATTATTATTATATATTCTACATTGTCGGTGCTGCAAATAATGACAAAGCCACTGCACCTGTTTGCTATAAAATGGGGAGGCTACATCTATATGCTGATTCCTCATTTTCTCCCTGTTCTCACATTCCCTGAGGACGTTGTGTGATAGCGTATGCTCCATAATGGTCCAGTGTGGTGCAGCTTTTAGGGGTAAATTGATGTCAGTGACATCGTTGTAAGTTTGCATAAAACCGTGGGAGGAACAGCAGAAGGAAAAGTTTTGCTGGCGGGTTTGAGAGTAAATTGACAGCAGCCCGCGCTATCTAGCGCTTTTCAGATCCTCAAACCCATGCTAACCTTTCTGCAATCACAGTCCAGCATGCTGGATAGAGCTTTGAAGCAGCCCACACTTCCAGCTCCAGGCTGTAAACACACCACGCCATGTGCTCACACCTCTGGAAAGTAGTAGAACTTTTTGAAACACGAAAGGATGAAAAAAAAAACATGTATCAATTTCTGAGATAAATGGATATATACACCATTTAAATGAATTCAAACTATGGAAATTAGATGTATTATTTTCCTGTTACTGATGATTAGTTAAACACATACAATTATGCAAATTCACAGCAAATCTGCATGAACGAAATGAGTTTGGATTAGAGCTTTGCCTGTTCTTCATATATGTTGCAGGATGAAAAGCAATAAAGGAAAAGTGCTACCCAGCCAGCAAAATTAATGAAGCACCTTGACTCGTTGCAGAAATGAATGGTTTCCTAAGTTTGGGGTCAGTCAAAATACTTACAGCACACTGGGGTGCAACACCCAACTGTGATGCAACATCTGTCAAATTTCAGGTTCTGGTGCAGATGGGTGGTTGACTATAGGCATTGGGACCCGTTCTGCTGCTTAGCGACCATGCATCTTTTAAAAAGCACAATGACTTCATATAAAGAAACAAATTTACAATTCATGGAAAACTGTGGATCATGTGAAAGGAGTTTAGTAGCAGCATGGTGGCCCAATGGTTAGCACTGTGGCCTCACAGCAAGAAGGTACCGGGTTCGAACCCTGGTCTTCCCTGGCCTTTCTGTGTGGCGTTTGCATGTTCTCCCCGTGTCTGCGTGGGTTTTCTCCGGGTGCTCCGGTTTTCCCCACCATCAAAAATATGTTCCCCTCCCTCGCTACTAGAGATGGTCCGGCTCCGAAACTGCCTAAAACGCTGGTATCGGTAAGTACTGGAGTTTATGCACCGATCCGATACCACGTAATAAAGCCCTAAAGAAAATCTACGTTAAAGTAGTTTATTTATGTTCTTTTTCCGTTATAACTGACGGTCAAACTGGATAATAAGAGAAAGTTCACTGTTTGTGTTTGTTCATGTTTCACAAAAAGTTTAACCCGAGCCAGACCGACAACAAATCATATCACATCCATACACGGATATTAGTATACAGTTGTTAAAACGGATCGGTACTCGGTATCGGAATCGGGAAGCAAAAAATGGTATCGGGCCATCTCTACTCTCTACCAAGCTGATGTGTGGTGAGCGTCTGGCGTCGTAAGGCTGCCATGCATCACCCAGGTGGGTGCTACACATTGGTGGTGTTAGAGGGTAGTCCTCCCCCCTGAAGCGCTTTGAGTGTCTATGATAAAGCACTTATTATTATTATTATTATTATTAGTTCACGCTGAATATCTTAGACCACAGTCCTGTTCTGAAGCTGACTTAATGTTTTAATTAAGTGATTTTAATTGTGGCTTAACTGAACAAGTTTTGTGCACGTTTTCTAAAGGTCACAGACTAAGGTTAATCACCACCCAACATTTCACCAGTGACCACACTAGACCGTGAGACAGCAATGACAACAGATGATGCAGCAGGATTTAATCTGAAAACGATCAACTCTGAAGTTGCACAGGAGAAGGCAACAGCTTGAGTTTGTTAACCCTCATCCAGACTGTTGCAACTGGGAGGCGACTCTCCAGTTTTCAGCTCAAACCAGATACATTTGTCAAAGTTTGGACACAGGGTGATCTTTTCATTAAGAGAAGATCTGTGCCCTGACATTTACAACACCCGTTAAAATGAAGATGTATTACATATTTCACAAGGTGGCAAAAAAGGCATCCATCTCTCTGCCTTACCATCTCTCTCTCTCGCTCATGAAATGTTGTACAGTTAGTGGCTTATTAATTTAAAGTGTAGCCTATTGCATCAGCCTATCCTAGATGAATATGCTAATCAACAATTTTGAGGCCTGATGAAGTATTTTACGAGATGCTGTAAAAGTATTTTTGGGAAATTCACTGTCAGGTTCAATTGCTCAAAGTGACTATCAAAGGAGAACCATATCTCACCCTGTATATTAAAGAGGAAGTGGACTTATTTAAGAGGCAGATTTTATGCCCCAAACTGTTGATACAAATAAGTGACAGGGTTTTTATCAAATTTAGACCATGCATATTACATAGAAATCTAATTCTTCTAAAGTTACATTTTGAAAACAGTAACTATCAAAATATACAAAAAGGGGCATGCATGTTCTCATAGAACCCTTAAAGGTCCAATGTGTAGGAATTTCTCCCATCTAGCATTGAGATCATTTATCGCAATCAACTCTGATCGCCCGCTCCGGCATCAGCACTTTTCTCCAGCTGTTCAGATTCTAAACAGCTGATGTTGTCATAGAGACACCCCCAAAAGGGCACACCCCTATGTTACTCTTAGGGTAATTTCTTTTTCCTTGTTTGTGTTTATGAAAAATAACAGAGCTGATGGACCATACTGACATGTACCCTGACATTAGTAAGACGCCAGAGTCAAACAGGATGAAACTCTACTTTTATTTTTCTCCACTTCGGTTTGATTTTTCATGCAAACATACCAAAACTAACCTCTCACTTTCTTCAGTTACTCAACATCACACTCCTGCCATTTAGCTCCAAGCAATTTAACATAATTAAAATGGGTTATCAAACACCAGTGTCACTTAGTATACAATATGCTCATTTGCTGTGCCTAATCTTAAAACTAATTTATGGTAATGTAGCTGAAAGAGCAGAGAGAGACTGAGCACCTAAAAAATGTCACTGTCATGTCTCTTTCCACATGCC
This sequence comes from Perca fluviatilis, assembly GCF_010015445.1. Taxonomy (NCBI): domain Eukaryota; kingdom Metazoa; phylum Chordata; class Actinopteri; order Perciformes; family Percidae; genus Perca; species Perca fluviatilis. The sequence continues at coordinate 24,715,369 of NC_053117.1, forward strand.
CTGACATGTAACTCCTATGACATCTTTAAATTTAACAGACGTTGTGCTGATAAACAAGTGAAAACAAAGACAGATATGACACTGCAAAGAGGAGGCAAAGAAGAAAATAGTGTACGTCACTCTTTCTATGTAAGACTTATCCCTCTGCCCACCTCATTCTTAATACTCCTTACCCTCCACGCCGTCAGCATTTATTCCTCTATGAAAGGCTCTGATCGAAGAGTGATTTGCATGATTGCATTTTCCATACCTTGCATTAATAGTGCAGGAGGGATGAATAGCTAATGGCCTATCACATTTAAGTAGCCATCTCAACTAGCCATCACATTACAGTTCCTTCAATCTGCTAATGAAACAGGTCTCTCTCTCTCTCTCTCTCTCTCTAAATCCTTCTCCCTAAATAGACACCTGGTCCGGCAGGTCAGGAAGATACCTTAAAGTCTAAAATAAAACATATTCTGTGTATGCAAAGAAGTGTATTAATGACAAAATGGTGAGCTGCCTCAAACAGTCTCAAAAGTTAAATATGAATACAAGCAGTGCTCCACATCTGTTTGGTACAGGTATACTATGTATTACTATTAGGCTGCTCTACTGCTTGTATTTCTATGTTTAGACTAGGGGAGAATAGTCCACCAAAATAACTTCCCAGGTCCACCAAACTACACTGTTGAGTAGGAGTCAAATAACAGAAAACAAATGTAGTTTTTAGTAGGGCTGGACCCGATTATTCAAATATTCGTTCGGTGGGTTGGTATTCGATTTGAAAATTTGACATTCGAATGCGTTTTTTTTTTTTTGCACAAACGGTTCTCATTCGCGCTTGAATATGTTCGAAATATAATACTCTCTTTTACAATTTTCTTATATAGCCTAGCCATTTTAATAGGATGGACAACCCAACCTCGTTATACTTAATAAATATATTTGCTTCTTCTTGGACTACTAAAGTGTTCCTGCAACGGGAGTATTCTCTGGCTAGGCAGAACAGCGCAGTTTGCATGGACAGAAGTGCGCGCCAGAGCTTGTATTTTGGGTTAAGCTCGTTGCTTTGACATTGTGGAAAATAAAATAATAGAAACAAAATGTATGATCCTTTTTACCTGTTATTATCAATCTAAATTAATCTACGCGAAATATAGGAGACTTTGAGTTTTTACTGGGACGTCACGTCACATGCCCCAGTTAAAAGCCATGAGTTGAACGTCATTACCCTCACGATTCAGCGAAAGAAGACAAAAATGCTGAAGACTTCATCTGTGTGGGAGAACTTTAAAGTAAGTGAGGACAAGACAAAGGCAGAGTGTCAAATATGCAATTTGAAACTGGCCTACCACAACAGCACATCAAGCTTGAGAAATCACCTGAGTTCTGTAAGTAGAACGAACTGCGCTTTATCCGCCATTTACACGTGATAAAAATGTGCACTTGGTACCATTTCAGAAAATAAGGTGACTTACTTGAATGGGCTCACGGCAGTTAATAACGAACAGAACAAGCGAAGCCTTGTGAACTAGGGGATGCTGTCCTGCAACCACAAAGCAGATTGCTTCCACCTCACTATCTCTTTTACCGCATGAAAAAGAGCCTACAGGCCTCAGGGACGTTTAGAAATGTTAACTTCTTAGCCGCCACGCAGCTTTGAATCTTAACGCTAGTTGAAAGCTAGAACCGAGGAAAAGCTGTGTTTGGCACAAACCGAATTTGCATGATGCGGCTTTCATCATTCAGAGACCAGTCTTTTCCAAAGCTGGGACGGCTCCAGTGCTGCTGCTTTTCTGAGCCCAAGGTTATTCGGGTAACTATGAGCACGACTCACTGCTTTGAAGGTACACCTGCTGGGAGGGAACCAGAAACAAGGTAGCAAAGAGACCGGGCTCACAGGCTTAGGAATGTGGGTGTACTATCTGCAGAACCGCTGGACCCAGACCAGAGTCGCAAGAAAAACGCGGCACATTAATGAGGAAATGAGAGTTCCAGAAGCCCTATAAATTGGTGTTATCCTCCCTAAAAGAGAGTATGCAAGCTTTATGATCCTAACAAGTCTTAATAATTAAGATTTTGTTTCTCTCACAGAAAAGTTGAGCAGGTTATTTGAAGTGGTTTGTATTTATATAAATGTAACTGTGTGTGTGTGTGTGTGTGTGTGTGTGTGTGTGTGTGTGTGTGTGTGTGTGTGTGTGTGTGTGTGTGTGTGTGTGTGTGTGTGTGTGTGTGTGTGTGTGTGTGTGTGTGTGTGTGTGTGTGTGTGTGTCAGTGTCGTAGAGAGAGTGTGTATTTTCCACTGCTTCTGGGCGTACTGTATGTGCATATTTGTGAGTGTTTTTTAGCAAAAGCTTGAATTGTTTTCCCATTTGGCGCAGCAGAATACAAAACCTCATACCACAAGGTCATCGACGCCACACTCTATTTATATTTTTACTCTCTCTGGGTTATGGCAAGCTCCTTTAACCCCCCCACCACAACCACCTTTTTACTGCCTCCCGCCAGGCCGAATTTCCGTAATCTTCTGAATCAGCTGCCAATAGATTTCCCACCAGAGTTCACGCTCTTATTGAAGATCCCGAGGATCAAAAAGGAGATACCCTCAACACCAATATGGATACATACACATATTACCACACAGTTGTGCCACACACTGAAATACGCCCACAAAATTCACACTTACTGTACATATAAATGCACACACCCACATACACACACTGGCTAAGCTCTAGAGACCTCTTTTAATAGTGTTTGGCTTCTAGGGGATCTGACAGGACCTCGGAGCAGTGGAGAGTTTAAATAGTGATTGCTTTGATGAAAGGAAAGATGGTGCCAGAAAGGGAAGGAAGGATGGAGAAAGGGAAGAAGAAAAGGGAAGGAGGAAAGAAAATATGGATCCAGTAAACCAGGGAGGCTGAATTGAGCAAGGGACGGAAAAAGAAAAAAAATGTAAGTCACGGGGTGAGAATGTATAAGCTTGAGCAAATAGTTATTAGCAGTCTCTGAAGGGTGGCGGCGTGAGCTGAATAGACTGGGACTTGGAAACCACTGTTACCAGCGGTGATAGGGGACCGCTTCCCCTGCAATCTGACAAAGGCTTAGTAGGTAATGGAAGCAGACCCTCCGACAGCAAAAAAAAAACCATAGGAGTTATAGCACACTATAAGAGCCGAGCATCAGAAACATCAAAACCCTCTTCAGGTCCAACAAAGTAAACATTTAAACATCAGAGATGTTTATATATCACTCATGATTTGTCAAATGTGGACCAACATCAACACCTGAAACTACAGCCTCAACCAGTGACTGTGGATTATTCATATAAAGCACAGCATACTGATTTGTGAATGTTTAAAAAGCGTATCATTCTGCCTAAAGGCCCAGGTACAAGCTCTTTAGAAAAGCAAGCAAAGGTCTTGCTTTGTCCGTTGGCGAGACAAAAAATCTCTCCCAGCTGCCGAGATGTTGTCTTGTCACTGACTTTGTGACTTCCTCTCCATGGCGAGGTATAATTAAAAAGACAAATCTATCCTGAAGTCAGTGGGTCAGCTGATGTTGATCTAAACAAGGAACATGCTTGATCCTAAAACAAACTGCACATGCTAAATGCAAAGTTTATGTACAGCCTGGAGCTCATCTCTGCAAAGAAAAACTCTGTTGTGGCAGGCATTCAAGAAAATAAATGCATACATGAATGCAAATTCACAAAAGAATGATTGCAGCCACACACACCACACATACAGTACATAGCTTTCTTTTGAGGTTTTATTCATGTGCTCAAAGACAGAGGAGGGAGATTGCAGAGTTGCGACTGAAATAAAATTATAAAGTTTCCAGAAGGAAGGCAGATTTTCCAAGTTCCTGGGGGTGTCTGGAGAGTGTTTATGCATCGTTCTGCTCCAGCTGAACATTAAATTTGAGGTTCATATTTTGACGGCCTGATCAGAACAGACAGGCCATATGTCATGGCTTGGGCAGGTTAGCGTTGACTGAGAAAAAGGGGGAGATGAGTTTGTGTGGGTGTGTGTCTGCACTGGTGTCCTTGGCTGGTGAGGTCATGAGCCGGGTATTAAAGGTCCAATATGTAATATTTGTACTGTAATAAATCCAAAAATGACACCAATGCCTCATCAGATATTAAGGAAACATGTTAAACTGAAATACTATCTTTTCTGACAACTTTCTTTTTGAAATTTACATTCCGTGACGGAATTTATGTTTTGATCTGTGTGTTGTTATCAACGGCCCAGTTTGACAGCCAGGCTGGGTTGCCAGATAGACCTGTAAAAATGTAAACCCAGCACGCTACAGCTGTAACGGTAGTACAGCCATGAAAGCAGCAAACAAACGAACAGAATCAACAGAGATAGATTCTACCCGACCTAAAAAAAAGAAAACAGCATTTTTCTAACAGTTGCGTGACCAGAGACGTAACAACCCCCTGGTAAATATTGGAGATGTATTTGAAAGATGGAGACAGCTTAGAGCCCAAAAGGACGCAGAATTGGCTTATTTCCTCCTGAACCGGTAAGCATTAGCTTCAGGCTAATTTATCACAGCTACTAGGGGCATTTTTTGTCATTTCAACATTTGTGTACTCACATTGAATTATATAGCTAGAGTACCGGAGTTGGTTACTTGCAAAAACAATTGAGACAATAAAGTGATCCCGACTGGTCCTGGCTAACGCCGCCATGCTAACCCTGCTACCTGTTAACGTTACCGGAGAACTAGGCAAGCAGCCCATGGCTGTTTACAGCATGTAGCCTCTTCAGCGGCTGGAGCCGACAACGGTGAGTTATTTTAAACCACGAGAGGGGGGCTGTAAATCGGAAAGAGAGGACTGTGAGTTTGCAGTGTGTTTAGCGATTGTTGCCGTAATTCTAAGCCAATGAAGTGTGTTCCGTCGGCAAGGTAGTGGTATATTTAGCGTTTCGTATTGTAATTCTAAGCCGAGGAAGTGTGCCTGACTGGCGTGTGGAGAGGACGGTGAGGTTGTTGTGTTTTTAGCGGTTCATACTGTAATTTTAAAGCGAAAAAGTGTGTCTGTCAGTTGGTTACAGAGCCCCGAATGAGCACGGGCTTTTATGACTGTCAATATAGCCAGAATCTAACGTTAGCTACGCTGTGCTGTGAAGTAATGTCTGGCTATGTGAGAAAAGCATCTAGCAACATTGTTGTGAATGCTGTGGTCTCAGCCTGGCAACCTCCGTGAACTTCGAGTCTGGGCAGGAGGGGGCGGGGGAAACGACTCTCCAGTATTTTGAATTTGTACTGCAGTAACTATTTTAACCACTAGCTGCCAGTATTACACACAATATTACATATTGCACCTTTAACCATACACACACTTGCATACATTCTACATAGGTGCATAAAATGCACTGACATGTATTTATCAGATTGCATTATGGGCCAGCAAACTCAAACAAACAGCTCTTTAAGTTCAAACCTATTTATAGCTACAGATGTACGCAAAGACTTTTCCTAAGTTTAAATAGCGCAACCAGATTTAGTAAAGCACTCGTTTCTAGGTAGCAAGATACTAATATTTTACTAAGATACTAAGAACTTAGGTAGGACTTATTAACTTAGTGATGAATTTACAAATAGTTGGCGCAACGCAATCCAGGTTCCTCAGTCGACAGTTCTTAACCAGATAAGTTGCAAGCAAGCAGCTGAATATGCAGGCATTCCAGAGGCTAAACCCACACACAAGCACATGCATACCAAAACAAAGACAAGGAATAACAATTAGCACAGTATTTGTCCCCAGGAGCTTCTAATACAAACCAGGTGAGCCAACAATAGCAGTTAACAACTCCAATTTACTTTGTTATTCAAATCCCATCACAGAGCACTGTTTAAAATACCAATTTGAAATAGTGAATCAGCCACGCAGCAAAAAAACGTTTATCCCTGGAGACTAATACACACACACATATACTACCAAACAAATTCAAGCAAACACACGGCCCCCTCCATCCATTTAGCATGCTGCGATACCCACAATGTCTTTTCTTTCCTTTTTTGGTAGAAAATGACCTTCCTTTATTTCTCCCATACTCAAAACCCTGGGTAATTTTCTTAATCTAGGCCCGATTCTGAACATTTGCATAAAAATGTACACTTTTGAGGCTCCCCTAACAGAACATGGCTCTAATACACAATTACTCTCCTCAATAGTGGCGGCTAATTACAGAGCTGTCAGACAAACAGGTAGCAGAACAGAGAGGGGCCCTCCAACACAATGGCTGAGGTGCTAGTCCGCCACATGGGACAGAGCGGCTCAATGGAAAGCAGTAAATTCATTTAGGCTGGCTTCATTAAACCCTGTTCCTTGGGCCCTGCATCATGCGCTCCCCAGTTTGCTTTCTACCACTCTTCCTGCTCTCATTTGTGGGGCAGCGGATGTGCTGTGGGTAAGAAGAAGGCGATCACACATATGAGTGCAACGCAGAGGGAATGGGGGAACGCTGTAGGGAGGAAAGAAGGGAAGAGAGGGTGCCAGAGGGAGAGGTGGAGGGAGATATACAGAGCACAGCAATAAGAAGGGAAGTGAGAGAAGGAAGGAAGGAAGGAAGGAAGGAAGGAAGGAAGGAAGGAAGGAAGGAAGGAAGGAAGGATGCTATCAATTAAGCAGCACAGCAATACAAAAAAAAAAAAAGAACAGCGCAATATTACAGAAAGTGCTCGTGGGATGGAACAAGGACATGTGGACATGTGCTCATTTGATGATAAAGAAATAAGGCATAAAAGGATGAGCATAAAAAAGAATAATTTTGAATATGGCTTTTGTTTTATTCATCTGACCCAGTATTCAAAAAGCCACAGAGAGCAGAGGAAGAGAAAATTACAGCTTTGGTCCTCAAACACAGGCCAAATGCCAGGGCTCCAGCATGGTGAAACACGGGCAGCCGAGCCCCGTGGTCTCTTTACCATTTAGATTATATGGGCAACTTTCTGACCCCACAGTATGGAAAACCATAATAAGCTACAGTCCCCGCTGTGTACCACCTGTAAGCCAAACATATTCACAAACAACAACAACCTCAACTTGTGCACAGAAATTCTGACCACAAAAGTGTCCACAAGCACAAAACCAACTCTACTTACTCAAAAAGAAAATTACTCATATGAACTTTCCACTTCTGCATAGCTTTGTCAAACTCAATCCAACACCACTGGCTTTCATTTGCACCATTCCGTGCCCAATTCATAGAGCGCTTGCTGGGAGGACAATTAATGTCGGTTGTAAAACGGACATTGAGAAGAGGTATGCCATCCCATGAAAGGAAAGAATTCACCGTTCTGAATGTAATTTGAAGGCTTGGAGGGTTAGGTGAAAGACGTCTGCTCCCTTCAGTGAGGGAACGTGGAGCGCTGATGGCTATGCATTCCCACAGTGGAAGTTTCACCATCGTCCAATGCTTTGGTTCCTGGCCAACGGAACACTTCATGAGAACATTTCTATGCAATTACATTACCTACTTGCTCAGTTGACACGCTGATTCTAAATGGCTCAAATCCCTTTTACACAGGACCCATACATCCAGCTGCAGGGTGAATACACACAGCCCGCAGTACAGGCCTCTGTCTGGGGAGGAGAACCAGCGAGTCGCACACAGAGCCTGAAGGCTATTTGCGCTTAAGCACCCATTCACAGGCAAGGGTCTACAAATATGCATACAGAGATACCCACTAAGGTTTGGCCGAAGACCGAGGTCTCCATGCATATGTGCAAACACATGCACAGAAAGACATGCACTGATGTTTTGGGGTGGTAGAGTGAAACTGTAAATATGCAGGTTGACTGACTGAGACTTTATTAAATCTTCAATAAAAAAAAATAATAATAATGATTGAGTTGGAGCAAGGCAGAAAGTTAAAAAGTCAAAAAATAGGAGAAAAAAATATTTACTGAAAAACAAAGGATAGTCAGAAAACAATGATATAATCTATCTTTTTTTCTGATGAAACACATGAATCAAACATGAAAATGACCATACACACAGATTTCTGCTCAGCAATGTAACCTTCAGAGGGGAATTAATATGGAGAAAAAACATCAATCCACAAGAACCAGGGAATTGGATAAAAGCTTAAAAATGAGATCAACTCTCAAAACAGAGACATAAAATAAGATCAGAGAGAAAATGAAATGAGAGAAGATCACTCTAAGCAGAGACCTTTTGGAAGATGCACAATCTACTGTACATACATTTTGCATCACTGAGCAAAATCGAATGCCATGTTTTTAAATCATGTTCTCTATTGGCTTCTTCTCTTATCTCCTGGTCTGGTAATAGGCTGAAGTAAAAATCATTTTCCGAGCCTGACAGAGCAGAAGGTAAACCTTAATGCTGAAAAAAATAAATTACAGGAAAAACATTTTTGGTCAAAATGAGACCAATAATTTAGCTGTCAAGGGTCAACAATTTTGTTACATGGATTTTAGCTAAATTTCAGTGTCACACTCATGACTCATTCTGTGAGATAATAGCGATCAATTTTTGTGTCTAAAGGAAGCATTAAAAAACCCTTCCTGAGCAAAGAAAAAAAAAAAAGGTCTGGTATTTGACCTCCTCACCAGTCATCTGATCATTTCTGCGGTTATTAGCTACCTTACTAGTCTCTAATGTGGAAATTGGACTTTTTTGTAACATATTACGAGCCACCATGACCTGCACCAAAGACCCATTGGTGCAGCAAGCACTTAGTCAATGAAAGAGGGTGATCAGAGTCAAAGATTACTTAAAGCCCCTTTAAATTCAGCAGCGGTTTAGCTGCCACTGCCACTGTCACTGAGTTTATCACAAATCGAGTCTTGTGATTTCCAGAAATGAGAGCAATCCAATCAAATTAAAGACCGTGGAGCAGCAGGGTGGAGTAGCGAGCAGGGAGACTCAAGACCCTCTGAACTGTACAGCAACAGCAAATAAATTGGCTCATTAATTACATATTTTAGCTGTTTTATGTAACATATTTTTTAGGTTAGTTAAGGATTTGACATAGGGACACAGGGAGATGCAGGATGCTGCTGGCCTTGGATCTGTGCCCAAATATAACAGCAGCTCTCACGCTGCTGTAGCCTATAAGCTCCAGCTGCTTGCCTTCATTGTGTCTCTGCGCCGCGCCACAAATGTTCCTCCATCTCCGATACTTATCCAGGCACTGGAGTTTGACGCTGCCATTACTCAAAATTAATAACCACGGCAGCATGTTTATCATAGCACACTTTCACACCCAACCTGCCAGAATTAATCACCTCACTGTTTGTGAGCGTGACAGAGAGAGAGGAAGAAAGAAAGTAAGAGAGAGACGGAGAAAGAAACACAGAAAGACAACTGGAGGAGAGATGAAGTGTGAAAAAGAGACAGAGCCAAAGAGAATAAGCGCCTGAGATGAAAGACAGAACTGAGAGAAAAATGAGGGGAAAACTGCTACATGCATACGTGTGCATCTGCCGTGCCTAATCACTCTGCCTCCATTACAGCTCGTTGGTTTTTCCCTCACCCTTTTCTTACCATCATGTCTGACATTAGGGCAACACTGGTTATCCTTGTGTATTCACTCTGCTAAGCAGGACTGTAATCTCAGCTGACAGCCAATCTGCTCCAACAACGCAGGCCTGAGTAAATAAAAAAAAAAAAAAGGCCTGGGTTTTTAATTTACAAATCATGCGAGTGCAGTGCAGGGTCTGGCCATGAGCTTCCCATTGGAAGGAGAACAAAAAGAAGCATGAAATTCTCAGCAGTGGTAGCTACCTCAAATTGTAGAGCCTTGTGCTGTACGTGTGAAAATACAAGAGCAGAGAATGAGAAGTGACAAAGACAGGGGAAGGCCCCTCAGCACCTCTACTCAAATCTGGACAGACAGGTGGCGGAGAAACAAGACAAGGACAAATGTCTGTCGATCGCTCGTTCGGGCTCCTCTGACATTTTACATGGCATTTAGAAAACATCCAACAAAACCAAAAGAAAAGGGGGGGCTGCTAAAAATAGCAGGCAAGAAGAAACCTATGTACAGTGCGGTTATACAATAGATGTAGACATAAATGACCTCTTATCTGGGGGATTTTCTCACTTTCCCACAGTCTGCTGCTTTTTTTCCACAAACCTTTATGGCTGACCTAAGCAGCTAGAGAGGTCAGTTGGATAATTTGTACCCAGCAGAAACTACAAGTTTTACCTTTCACTTTTTTTCCAGTAGTAACACTCAGCTGACGGCAGTCCCTTATGTCAAAAGTGTAAGTAGGTTCAAAGCAGAGAAAGAAAATAAGTTCACAGGCTGTTTTCCAAGGCCAATACTTATCAAACTGTGACCGACAAACAACAGATAAATGGTAACGATTCTTCACTTTTTTCCTGTTGAGAATGAGGACTTATTATATTTCACTGTACCTAAATGCTTTACTTCATAGAGCGATTTGTGTATAATAGCTAATAAATTATATATAAATATATTTTATATTTTCATATCCATACTGTAGTTAAAAAATACCTTGTACCTGTTAGAATGTTAGAATTTAATTAGAATGTTCTCTTTAAGAGTTTTTGTAACATTTTGTAATAGGATTCATGAAACAGAAAAGGTTTTATTTTACAGCCGTAAATAATTAGCAACTTACCTGCTATCTTGTCTCGCCAGAGTTAAGAGAAAAACATAATTCCTCAGAAACTTTGGCATTGCTCAGGGAATTGGCTCTTTATAGTTCAGCCAATTTACTATAATTGCATCCCTATTTAAATTGTTGGAGGCTACTTGTTCTTAATTTCATGTGTTAATTGCTACGGGAGATTTTGCAGATTTTACTTCTTTTTTTTTTTACTCCCAAGTTGGCTCCTTAAAGTATTCTTTAGTGTAGTCTCTAGAACTTAGACAAATACAGGCACTGGTCACCTTCACTGTGGCCAATAAAAGTGGAGCAACAAAGTGTCATTTGACACGTCGTTGATCATACTGATGTATTGTGTACTCATTCGATTTTGGGGTTTAACACTTCTCCAAGCACTGTGGGATCTGCCAGCTGGCTACAACAGAGGCTATTTGGAATGAGTTTCTAACGCCTCCAACTCCACACACCTTAAAGTTTTAGAGAAGGTGTGTTTCTGAGAGAATGCTTCTCCAATTATTTCCTGCTTTATAAGCTCCTGAAAGTCACAGAGGGCCCCGGGTCATCCCTCACCTAGTCCGATTTTTGTGTGAGAGGGGGACAAAAATGTAGAACAGCCAATTTGGGCTGTGATTTGTGATGCTCGTAAGTGATGGAGATATGCAGAGAATGTTGGCCCGAAGAAGCAAAGAAGGAAAAAGGGATGCATATTGATTACCCCAGTTTAAATTAAGCTGTTGGAAAGATAGAGATGAAGAGATGAAGAGAGAGAGAGAGAGAGAGAGAGAGAGAGAGAGAGAGAGAGAGAGAGAAAAACAGTGCTTTTAGGAAATGCCCAACTTCCAACAACACAGATCTCATAAAAGAAATGACTCACTTACTCCATGCATCGACTTTCAGATAAGACTACAGGCCAGCTGACCAGAGCTTGAGCACAAACACACACATGCATAGAAAGAGGAGGGACATGCATAAATCTGCACGTCAACACAGGCTGTGTCCAGCAGAAGGGTTAATGTTAGCAGAATAGATGCTGACTCTTTGCTTTGACCAAAACCACTGAGGAGGCTTCACCGCAAACCTTATTGCAACACACTCACACTTGAACAAACAGAAGCATGGAAATCACATAAAATCCATGTTTAATCTTTTTTTCTGGCAGAAGAAGTGCAATAAGATTTTTTTTTTTATACTAATTATATAAATGACAAATTATACTATAAAAATCATATCTCCAGTAGGAAAAACAGGTCTCTGGGTATAAAATAATCTTTACACACAGACACAACAAAAACAGACACACAATGGTAACAAAGGTCACAAATATACCAGGTGCACAACACAAAAGCTCCCCGGAGTTTCTGTGAGATGAAAAGAAACTGACACCAAGCACACAACAAAAAAAATAAAAAAAACATTTAACTTTGACACTGTGTTCTCAACTCGGTTCTATAAAGTGAACGTCGTTCCACTGTGATCATGACTCGCTCACCGTTTTCAAACCCAATCCCACATTGGTCTCCTATCATCGCTGGAAGAGGATACAGAGAAATAACAGGGCCAACACTGGCCACCTGCAGCACATCACATCCCATCTCCCCAAGAAATGACGCTGAACAAAAAATCGGTGTCCTACTGTCGCAATTTGCCTGTCGGAGTGTGACGATGGGAAGTCCAAATTTGGTCATCATTTCTCTCTTTCTTACTCTGTTTTCAGCCATTACTAAGGAAGATAAGGGGAGCCAGAGGACACAGTGTTTTTTTTTTATTATTATCCTTAAAGATGAGAGAGAAAAAGAAAGAAAAAGAAGGGACGAAAAAATGACTGAAGTGTTTTCCCTCCCACAGAGCTCTATCTCTCCAATTGCACCTTGTAGGGGGAGAAATTGATCCTGGAAATAAGGGGTCATTTCCTCTGCCTGTTTACAGCATACTGTGACCCAGCTGTGCCCTCGGAGAGCTAATGTGAGTGAGGTTTATCATTCTGGTTTTCACTGTGACAACAAGTGTGTGTGTGTGTGTGTGTGTGTGTGTGTGTGTGTGTGTGTGTGTGTGTGTGTGTGTGTGTGTGTGTGTGTGCGAGCGTGCGTGCGTGCGTGCGTGCGCATGCGTTCGTGCGTGCTTGTAGCAGTGACCCTGATATCTTTGACTCAAATAGACGTTTTCAGCCTCTCTCTCTCTCAATTCAATTCAATTTGCTTTATTGGCATGAATGTAACAAAAACAATATTGCCATAGCATCACACAAAATTAATACAAATACAAATTCAACAATACAAATAATCATATCTAAACCAAAGTAACAATAATAACAATATACCAATGGTAATAAACAACTTAATATGAGCCAAAGCTATTCAAGTAATAATAATAAAAAGTTTAAATGTTCTGTCTCTCTCTCTCTCTCTCTCTCTACACTGACAGTTTGTCAGTAGTAGAAAACCATCATCCATAAAATCTCACTTTTAAACAGCCTATTAGACTCTTCAGACAACTTGCTGGAGTGTGTGTCCATGTTTATATTGGTGTGTGTGTGTGTTTGTGTTTTTATAAGTTGAAAACTAGGATTTATTTTAAATGTAATCAATTCTGATTCGCATTGCTCATCGATTCGGGTTCTTATCGATTAATGGTCCTTATTATTGACATATTACTGGAATACAAAAAGAAAAATGTGCAAAAATAGGCTAAAAAAACAACACTGAAACTCTCAGTGTGTCACATCCACACTATTTTGCCTCATACTTTTTTACATACTTTTTACTCTTACTTTCTCTCAACTCTCACACACAAATACTGTAGGGTTATTCCATTATCGGAGTGTAGTCGCGCTGTCCCATGCTGCAAAGAGCCAGGAGAAGTGAGCCGCGTTGGCACAACTCAACTGGTTTTCCCATTAAAATGTGGTGGAGTGGTAAAAGGCCTACCTTGCTCACAGTGATCACGTGTGGGTTTTTTTTTTAGCCGTGGACACAATCAGAGTGAGCATTTCTCCTGTGTTGGTCTAAACCATGGTTGTATTAAGAGACCTGTATTATTCCTACAATACATCCATGGTGTAAACAACAGTGTTCAGCATGGAACGCACCTCAGCCTTTCACTTTCCTATTGTCTTTGCTTCATACCTAAGCCAACAACATACCAGCTGCATGCTGCCACACACACACACACACACACACACACACACACACACACACACACACAACATCCTAGCTTTATCTCCCTCGCACTCATACAGACAGACAGACAGACAGACAGACAGACAGACAGACAGACAGACTCTTAAATTCCAATATTCCCACAGGTGATCCAGACAAATCCAGTCAGACACACACACCTTATAGCCCCTGAACCAATGCAGTAAATATCATTATGGAATCAATCCAGCCGTGTGTGTGTGTGTGTGTGTGTGTGTGTGTGTGTGTGTGTGTGTGTGTGTGTGTGTGTGTGTGTGTGTGTGTGTGTGTGTGTGTGTGTGTGTGATAAAGGGAAGAAGGTGATAAACCCATGTGGATTGAGGATTTCACCAAACTCCATGTTTTTTGATTGAAAGGAGGCGGGTAAGGTATTACCATAACCTTCCCACCAGATGTCTGCTGTTAACTCAATAATGCAAGAATAATTTTGCGCGCACACACCCACCCATCCATCCACACACCCACCCACACACACAGTTGCTATGCACCATGGTAAATTCAATATTGTGTTCACAGTCCTAAGCCAGAGTGTGAAATGTATGAATAAAACACAAGATAATAAATAAAAGAGGAGATGCTTTACTCTTGCTGTTATATTCTGTACAGGTTCTCTCCCATTTGAGAGAGAAAGGTGGAAAGAAAAGAAGTGAGTGGGAGCAGCAAGAAAGATGACCAGGGAGACAGAAACAAAGAAAAAATAACTTCTTGCTGTCCTTTCAACTTGTGTTTTTAAATCATTATTGTATGTCTATCCTTCCCTGTGCAAGAGTTTGCATGCTTGCATAAGGAGTGTATCTGTTTTAGTACATTATGTATACATTTTTGAATGTGTGCCCCATATAATGTATCCTTCTGTCAATGTCAGTACAAAAACATCTGTGGAGCCTTGACTTAGGAGGCAAAGGTGTCAAACAAGAATAGAGTTTGATCACTTGTGAAGCTTTTCAATAACAAATATGGTTCAGCTTCAAATGTTGTTGGGGAGTGTGTATGTGTGTACAGTACAGTTTGTGTGTAGAGCTATTAAGATCCTTAATCGACTAATAGATTAGTTGAATTAATTAAAAAAAAACATTCAAACTGGTTCACTATTGTCCCTCCAAAGATTAAAGGCACCCTGTGGAGGTTTCTTGTGAACAAACAAAAGTTATGTTTGTATTCTCTGCTTCTCCCCTCAAATCACTCATCCTTGAGGCCCAAATATGTTGAATTCAAGTGGTCAAAAACTCCACAGGGTGGCTTTAAAGAAGTGATGCAGAAGGATCTCAAGATCCAGCGCTCACTAAAAAAACAAAGGCAAATTCGTGAATATTACTGTGATGCCGAGAAGTGACTATTACTTATGAATAATCATTAACAGCTCCCCATCAAACATCATGAAATACGACGAATCAATGAAAGATTTCTTGCTAACTAAGATCCTAAAGAGCCATTAGTCAAATGACTAATCTTTTGTATTTATTTTTGAGTATTAGCAAAAATATTTGTATTGGATTTATCATACTACTACTCTTGGATTATAAAACTAAAACCTTATACTAACAGTTACTGTTGTAATTGTTTTCTAACTAAGGCTCTTATTGCAAACCTTGCTGTCCAAGGAGGGAGGTGTCTCATTGAGTTGCCTCTCTCAAGATTTCTTACAGTTCTTCCATCCACGATGATAATTATTTTAGTTTTTCTTGTCCCGTTATAGCCGAGACATACCAACCAGACGGCCGACCCTCGGCAGAAAAGCCAGTCGAAATGATCAGTTGGGTCCCCGAGGTCCAAAAAACTGCCTCGGAACACACTGAGGCGACACCGACTTGAGAAACATAATAAGTCTCCATAGCAGCAGGCGGCGCTACTCTGTATTGTTGCCTAAGAAATGAAAACCGGCAGCTGATTGGACGAACGCGTCACATGGGTTTGTTTTATCCGGAAATTCAAAGCCAGACTGTCATGGCGGCTCGTTCTGAATACGATCTCATATTGTACTAAAATAGTTCACTGAAACATGTTTCTGAATCAGTTTAAGCGATGTAGGCCATGCAGTTGCTGAATCTGTCTTCATTTCAGCTCAACAAAGGTCAGTTTAAAAGATTTTCATCAGATTTTGAGAGCCTCTAGTCACCTCATTCCGCTAGCAATTGCCGGGTGAGTCCCGACTGCCCTGCCGCCGACTGAACATGTCAGGTCGGCCAAAATGAACGACGACAGCCCCTCAGACAGACGACGGCACGGGACACACCGAACAGATTTGAGTTACTGACCTCGCCAGACTGTCCAACGGCCGATTTTCGACCCTGTGTGTCCCGGCCTTTAGACAGCCTGGGCTAGGTCAGTGATTGTTACATAGTGGGCCAGCAACGCCCACTGAGCATCATTGCATGTGGTACTGGTCTATACAAATAGACTTGACTTGACATACCGGTCGTTGATGCTCCAGTTGAGGCAGAGGTTGAGGGAACTGAGGTTGCGACATTTCCTCACCACCTCCATCACCGTCTCATTGTTGAGCTCCGAGATGTGCCGCAGGTCAAGGACACTCAGGTTCCGTAGCTACAAGAGACAACCCAAAAAAACATAAAGATGATTTAATCATGTCAAATTCACACAAACCGCTATCTGTGCAGCACAGACAACCTAATAACAGCGCACCCATTTAAAGCGACTAAACCACATGTAGTCATCCCTATTTCTAGGCAAAAATAATGTCAACGCATTTTGTTAGTAGTTTTTTATTATTATAGGAAGAACGGTATACAGATATGCAGGAAACACAATTTCCTGTCAGTTCATGAGGGAACCAGCAGTAGATTTGTTACTATGAGCGGTGCAAAAAAGGAAGCTACAGTACAGGAAGATAAATATTTGGTGAAGGCATGTACTGTATGGTATACACACCTGCTGAATTACATGAATGGTGGAAATGTGGAAAACATCTCTCTACACACTGAGTAAACTTGTATACTGCCACATGTACTGAAAAATAGCATAAATGCAGAATAAAACCTAACCAGGCAGAGAAATGATACAAAATTGCTTGCTGTTACTGTTTATCATTCTGTGTCTGTATGCCTGGCGTGAGGGGTTATGAGCCAATACGAGCATTCGCTTTCCCTTTTCCTTTCATCTCTCCGACTCTCAGTGATCCCTCTTTCCGATCTGAATACTCTATAAGAAGGGGTTTAGATTAATCCTCCAGTCAAAATCTCTACTTCCTGACACACTCTTAGAAACCACACTGACACACTGTTCAACAAGCGTACCTGATAGCTGAATTTACCAAAGGCTTTTCAAGTCACAGCACAGGTGTATTTTCTTTGATACATACTCAAAACTATTTAAGGCACAGGTGCATGCACACACATACTGTACTGTACACTCTCACACTCACACACCAGGGATGCAGGATAACAGAGGTATGATATTCCGGCCAGCCCCAAGGGAGGCCAGGAGGTAAATGTCAGGGCCAAGGCTAAAGAGAAAACAAGCTTGCAGTTGGTGTTAAGATCACTGAGTGCTATTGTCGGCTCCATAGGCATGACATATACCTACCACAACGAAGACACCTGGGGGGGATGGATAAGGACCGAAGCTCGCTGGGTGAAGTAAGCACACATGTAAACACTCTTCCCTGTCCCCACATACTGAGATTCAAAACACAGAAACGCACACACGTAAACAAACACTGGCGAGTGTGTGATGCTGCACTGCGCTGAAGGTATTATAAAAGGTTTTCAAAACCTTTACCTCCATTTGTCTCTCTCTCTGGTACTATGTACGGTATGTAGCCTGCGGCTGTTTTGTCACTCCTCACTCCTTGTCCACACCTCTTGTGATAAAAGGTCTGCTTAGGCATGAAATAAACATGAAACAGGTCTGTGGTGTCCGTTTGTGGTACATGCGCACCTATACTGTGAAGGCACGCTTAGATATACTTACTAATGAAATAAACATTTAAACACCTTGTGTGCGCAAAGACGGGTCAAGGATGCAGCAGTTTGTCAGGGACAGCTAAACTGGCATGATAAAATGGTATTTAATGACGGGGGAAACCCTTAACTGTGTGAATTAACATAGAGCAAACAGATGCTCACACATGTGCACGAAAACACACATAAACCCCACGCATACACAAACTGTCATTTGCTCCTGTGGCCAGTGTTGGATCGAAGTGCTAAATTATTCATGCAGAATTAGGCTGAGCTGTGTGTGCATGTCTGTCTGTCTGTGTCACACACACACACACACACACACACACACACACACACAGTTATTTGCATTCAGTTTTTATGGGTATTGAGCCTGGAGTAAATTTCAGAAGCCCCAACATCAAAAGTAGTACTTGTTCTCCAAATCTTCAAAACTGCTTATGTCTGCTATAGTAGAATTTCTACTACTACAACCAATAGTAACACTTCCATTGATGTGGATAACCAATGAGAAACCAGGCCAACCAGTGTGAGTTTCCATTGGCTGAGAATATAGCTAGGTTGAAGACAATTTGAAAACGCAGCAGACGTCTGCATGAAAGGGAAGAGGCAGAGTCACGGCTGAGACTGTAACTTTCTTAATCCATCTGTAGAAAAACCACTGCAGAGGAAATAAATTCCAGTTTAGCAGACATCTCCTGGAAGGAAAATATCCCCCAAATCCCTGAAATGAAAAGTCACACAAAAACCATGCTCTCAGTAATTAGTCACACCTCCAGTATGTGACAGGCCACAGTGGCAGTGTTTGTTTTCTCTTAGTTGACAGATTATCATAATTTGACTCATAGGTAAAAAGATTCTAAAGTTTCCAATCTTATTTAATCATTTCCACTTATAATACAGCTTATTTTCTGCTTGTGTATTTCTGCGATCCAAGAATAAACTGGCACAAAAAGAAAAATAAATGGAAAGAAATGAGGAGGAGGTAGCACGAAAGCTTCAGACACAGAGGAAGACAAAGCGAGTGATTCACACAGCACAGAGAGAGAAAGAAACCGAAGGAAAAGAGAGGTGAAAAGTGACGAGAGCAAATGAGAGAGAAAAAGAGCAACAGAACAGAGAGCAGGGGATTTGGTGAGGGGTTCAGCAGGTTTTTCTCCTCGTTGGCTGAGGTCTGTAACCAGGCAGAGTTTGTCTCGTCTCCTCTGAGTTGGCAGCTACACCTGGATAATTATTCATGCTGTTCGTAAAAACACTGAAACCTGCAGAATCCAGCTGCTCTGAGGCCAGCGTGTCATCCCAGCCCCGTGAACACACATGCATGGCACAGAAATTAAGGCTGATTATATGAATATTCCAACGACTATATGCACACATGTTTACATGCACAATAGTGGTGGAAAGTATATATGTATATTAAAGGTCCAATGTGTAGGAATTTCTCCCATCTAGCGTTGAGATCATATATCGCAATCAACTTCCTCGCGCCACGCAGTTCAAAGTATGTATTACAGCTACGGCAGCCTTCACGCTTCAAAAAGCCGGTCTTTTGCTTTTTTCAACATCCTTTTTCTTTTGCTGGGCGGAGAAGAAGACTCCTGTTCCTGAAATTTGGATTTTGAATACGTGTGGTCCTCCATGTTTCCTTCTTCAAACTTGCAGGCGGAGCAGTATGTCCTGGATGTCCCTTACCGGCTAACATATTTCAAGATGGCGCATGAATATGGAGCGTCTACCCCAGTTCATGCGAATGGAAATGTAAAATTTCCAGCCAAAAGGGATAGTTGGAATTGATGGTGGAGGTAAATATTCATGAAAAATGACATGTTTGTGAACGGGCAACACAGATTTTGATAATGAACAACTAAACACGTTACACACTGGACCTTTAAGTCAAGTGCTATACTACGTGGAAATATTTTACGCCACTCAATTTATTTCACAGCTATAATTACTAGTTACTTTTCAGACTGAAAATGTACAGACAAAACATATAATCAGTTCATAATATATGATGCTTTGTTATAAATTAAACTACCCAACAGTATATGAAGCAGTAATAATTGGCTCCACATAAGACACTGTACAAAGTACTGCTTACATGTTAATTCACCAATAATAATGATCTAATATTTTAATATTAACACACTAACTCTACTTTTATTTTAAGTACATTTTGTTGCCAATACTCCTGCACTTCGTCTACTCAAGCAAAATTTAGGATGCCGCATTTTGACTCGTAATAAAGTATTATCATGGTGTTTCAGGCTACTTTTAATTAGTAAATGAACTGAAGGCTTCTTCCATCACTAACTAAAACATGCACGACAAACTAAAATACTAATAAAATAATAGTACTAATTTAGGTAGTTCAATTAATCATGAAAAATAAAAGTCATAATTTTAAACTTCTTAACCACTAGTAAATCAGTTAACCTCTCCTAAAATGTATTTGATAAAGTTTAAAATCAACCTTCTATTTCTTATTCAAATGTTCAATTCTGCCTGAAAACCCCAAAACATAGACACAGAAAATGACTTATTCAACTTCACAAAATAACAAAATTGGATGTGAATCTCGGTTTATAGATGACCACTCAAATCAATTCAAATATAGAAGACATAACTCCTTATGCAAAGATAAGAGAAAAGCAATTACTTGAGATTTTACAAGAGCTGGATAAGCAAACAGCACTTGTCTGAGAAGTGGGTGTAGCACGACATTTCTGTTATTATTAATTCAGTCCACATGAGCAGAGGAGATCTGTGAGCTCCATGCAGCTTGGCTCCCACCTGCTTCAATTACAAGCCTCTCTCAAACAGGAAAAATGAGAGCGAGAGTCAGAGGTCAAACACAAAACGCCACTTTAAATTTAAGAAAAATAACTTTCTATTTCAAAGGTATGTTTTCCTTCAGCCAAGCATAGGCTGGAGTTCAATATTTGGAGAGGTTGATTTGACACTTTATTACATTAGTGTATGTCACAGTCTGGCACACAGTGGGTGAGTGTGTGTGTACCTGTTTATGCTCTGCCAGACTACAGAGCTATAACTAACTGCCTATTACTTAATTTATTTGCACAACGTCAAGCATCATGATGCCAAGCAGGAAGTTGAGGCCTGGTGGACCCCATGCGGAGGATATGATGTCATGGTTTGAACGCTGGCACAAAGCAGCGTGAGTTCATGGCTTCAACCTCAGTGTCCCAGCTGACAAGCAGCTAGATGACATGTAAAAAGCACAGACAGAGCGAGCATTATTTTACTCATAAATAGTGAACATGTTGGGTTTGGAAAATATGAGCGGCCATTTCATTGCTGCTGTAGTTAATTTATAACCACTTCAACATTTAGTATGTGAGTTTAGTCAACGAAAATATATGTCCTACTGTGGGAAATACACACACACACACACACAAAAAAAACATGCATGCAAGAAATAACAGCCGCAACGGTGGGAACTTTCCATTCTCAGACCGGCAAAGATGAGTAGAGACAAGCTTAAATTCTCTCAACAATGCAGGTAGAAGTTTAGACTTCACTTTGAAGTAATATTCAAAGTCCTGAGCAAGAAGTCAAAGTCACAGGATGTTGTTGAGGTGGCATTGTGGCCCGGACACATTTTGCTCAGCTGTCCGCATGTGTTGGAGACTGTGTGAGACGCGATGAGGCGGGGGCGAAAAGGTGAGACGGATGGCAGCAGTGTCACTAGGTGAACACAAGTGCGCACTCATGCATACACACTTTTTTTTTCTTTTCCCCCCTCTCTCATATCGGAGCATCCCAGAAAATTCAGTCAGACAGGAGAAAGCTGTGTCGAGACAATCCTTCTGCGGTAAGCCTAAATCACACGCAACCCCCCACCCCCCCGACACACACACACACACACACACACACACACACAGAAAAACATAAACACACATAAATACGTAGAGGCCTGTGCAGACAGAGTGATATGAATATTTGAACAAGGACTGAGGAAAAAACTGGAAAGGCCATGGGTCTGGTATCACAAATACATTGTCTGCATCAGTCATGGACCAGTGAGCTGATCCGTGTGTGTGTGTGTGTGTGTGTGTGTGTGTGTGTGTGTGTGTGTGTGTGTGTGTGTGTGTGTGTGTGTGTGTGTGTGTGTGTGTGTGTGTGTTTTTAACTCTCTTTATCTGTCTTGTGCCCATCTACTGTCTATCACTTATTTTCCCTCTCCTACCCCCTTTTTCTCTCTCCCTTTCTCCCTTACAGTCGCTAATCCTGCATGTGTTGGTGTTGATAACAAACTCAGTGGCGAGGAAAGGCTCGAGGAGATAGAGAGGTTGGTTTCTCTCTGGCGCTCTAAGCCGAATGACCGCATAGGCACGCACATACACACTCACAAACACAAGCACGAGCCAGTCTGACAGCACTGGATGACAGTCACAGTACAGTGGCACTAGTTGGGCCCATAATGAGACATGATATCCCCCACCCCAGAGGTCAAAAACCTCTCTATCTCTGTCTGTCTCTGGGTTAAAAGTCTTAGAGCCAAATGAATTATTCTTCAATTACTCTTGCAGGAGACACAAATCATCCTTAGGCTCTTCTCTGCTCATTATATTCATAAATCCCCCAATCTCCTTCATACAGCAGTGAGAGAAAATTATTATTACAATTTTGACTCATTTTGCGACCCCCACAACCCCATTACCTTTCTTCCTCCAAATCCCCTTTGCTCCTTCATTTCCCCTTTATCCACTCCAGCACCGCTGAGACACAATGCACACGTACACAGTCACACACACATTTGTACATAGGAAAAGGTACACACACGCACACACACACATACACTTACTTCTCTGGTTTGTGTTGGGGGTTATCAGTTTGATACAGGGCACTGTGATTATGTATTTTCTGTGCTCCAGTCAGAGGGAGGAGATAAGGGGCCAGCAGACTACAGCAAAGCCAGACACCACTCATCCTACATGGGGAGGGAGTGGTGGAGTGGAAGGTGTGGAAGTGACAGTGGGTGAAGACCTGTATCTTAACCTTTTGTGTGTAACCACTTTAAAACCTCTTTACCAACCTGTGATCATGGCAATTTGGAAAAAATAAATAACATTTCTTATGTTTTTCAATTTTTTTCCTTTTCTTTAAAAGGTCCAGTGTTTAACGTGTTTAGCTGTTCATTATCAAAATCTGTGTTGCCCATTCATAAAATCTTTCATGAATATTTACCACCACCATCAATTCCAAGTATCCCTTTTGGCTGGAAATTTTACATTTGCATTGGCATGAACTGGGGTAGACACTCCATATTCATGCGCCATCTTGAAATATGTTAGCCGGTAAAGGACATCCAGGACATACTGCTCCGCCTTTCGCGTTTTCGCTGTCACATGATAAACTCACAGGTGCTGCTAATGCTGCTAATGGTTAATGTAGCTTCCCAGTCCCGGCAAGTTTGAGGAAGGAAACATGGAGGACCACACGTATTCAAAATCCAAATTTCAGGAAGAGGAGTCTTCTTCTTCGCCCAGAAAAAGAAAAAGGATATTGAAACGAGCCAGAGACCGGCTTTTTGAAGCGTGAAGGCTGCCGTAGCTGTAATACGTACTTTGAACTGCGTGGTGCGAGAGAGTTGATAGCGATATATGATCTCAACGCTAGATGGGAGAAATTCCTACACAGTGGACCTTTAAAGGTTGTGAGCCAAATTTTTACTTAGGATGTTGCGAGTACATGCTGCTTCACTGAGCCACCAGGATGGATAGGCCATATGATTCTGGTTATGGAATTAAATAGCTTCCCTGTCATAAACCAGACTGTTTTATTTGCTCATAAACACACAGAGAGAATGAGGTATTACCCACGGCCCAATTCTGTCAAATTTAGAGAGCATTTATCAAAGGTCCTAACTTTTTTCTGGAGAAGAACAACAAAAGCACTGGAGCGGCACGGCTGAATTAATCTACAAGACCTAAAATTAAGACCAGAAACATCCAAGTTCTGCACTTCAGAGAGACAACACATAGCTATTACAGTCTCCAAATATACCTCTTTTCATCTCTGACACATTCTTCAACAGTCTCTCCATTTGTTATGTCTTTGGCCTCCTTCCCCTCTCTCCCTCTCTCCCTCTCTCCCTCTCTCTCTCTCTCTCTCTCGGGAGTGGGAACTTGTACACACAAAAAAGGCATTTTGAGTCCCACAGTGTCTTAGGGCAGCGATAGGCTGATCTATGAGGAGGGGCATTGTGGGTAGGCATGACAAGCAAAGGGAAGCCATCAGTGGGACATCTAAGGCTTGGGGAATGAAGGCTCTCTGGCACCCAGAGCTGCTCTCAAACACTGGCTCTCTGATAGAGCCGACCTTGGACTTAATCACTACCAGAAGAAAAGAGCACCGCTTGACAGGAAGATGGAGAGAGAAGAGGGTGTGAGAGAGAAAGAAAGAAAGAAAGAAAGAAAGAAAGAGAGAGAGAGAAATAACACACAAGAGAGTAAAAGAGAGAGAAAAGGAGATACATAGAGAGAGTGACAATGACCAAGAGCAAAAAGAGACTGGACAGAGGAAGAGATGTAAACAGGTAACAACACTGTTCAAAGAGATGGATAATGACTGTTGGTTGGTGTGATCGAGGATGCCTGAGAAGCAGAGGGAGAGCATAGAAAATACAGTACAGTACATTGTCCCCTTCTAAAATACACACAAGTCCATTTCTTTAAAGACACACACACACACACACACACACACACACACACACACACACACACACACACACACACACACACACACACACACACACACACACACACACACACACACACACACACACACACACACACACACACACACACAAGCTGGCAGAGTGAAGCCTTCCATCCTTTAAAAAACGGCCAGCGCCACTTCCACCTACAGTATTTGGCTTGTCACAGGCATGACTAAAGGACGAACCCCCTAATACAGAATTAGGAGAATGATTAATCTCATCCATAAGAAAACACAAAGTTCTCAAATTAGCTGCTGAGAGAGAGCGCCAAATCACTGAAAGCTCTGGGACACACACAAAGCCTCCACCCCAACTTGTTTTGTATCCATTACACAGCCTTGTGACAGGCCTTATCAATAAAACTATTATTAATGTCAAGATAGCTTTGAGCTAGCTTTGAGCTCC
This sequence comes from Perca fluviatilis, assembly GCF_010015445.1. Classification (NCBI taxonomy): domain Eukaryota; kingdom Metazoa; phylum Chordata; class Actinopteri; order Perciformes; family Percidae; genus Perca; species Perca fluviatilis. The sequence goes on from NC_053117.1 coordinate 24,740,236, forward strand.
AATCTCAACACCATAAATAAAAATGTACTGTGTATCCCTGGCACAGCAAAAGCCCACATCAGAGACATGTTAGAGCTTAAAATCATCTCAGATTTTGTTTTGACATCTAAAGCAGTGTGTAATGTTTGATTTCCAACAAGTAAGTAAAGTGTTAGAAAGATTGTTTTTCGATCAGCAGGCTTTATTCTTTCAGCCAGCCAGCAGAAATCTTGATTTTGCCTTTTAGTCGCTACCAAGATGATGATTATCAAACAGCGCCTGGCTACAAATATTGAGTTATGTTGCACATCACAGAGGAACCACACAGCTCCTGTAGGACTGAAACACTGAAAAGCCATTAGCGGAGCATAAATGCCACAGCTTTACAGTTACTCTACAGACCATCTGCATCGAGCTCGGCACTATGGGTGGCCTATTTCAACCATCAGCTCACTTGATTAAGAAAATACAATTTGAATTGATTTCCTCTTACACTAATTTGTGAGGTCGGTACAAAAAAAATATAAATCTGAAATGAGTGTGTATGAGAGAAGTTAATAAAAGTAATGGATTTTCTCTCGTTTTTTTTCTGGTGATAGCTGAATAGCAAGTGAGGAGGTTGGGAAGATTATCACAGAGAGAAAGAGAGAGAGAGAGAGAGAG